>NC_036855.1:66359440-66429764 GCF_002910315.2 Salvelinus sp. IW2-2015
CTACCTGTGGTGAGGTCTATGAGTGGTTCATCTGCCTCTAGGGGTATAGCGATGCCCATGGCCCTCCTGATCCCATACACACTGCTCACATCTCCCGGAGCCACCTGACTGGTCAGTTGGGCCAGGTTACCGGTCACCTTCTCAGCTACAGGGAGACAAATGGGAAATTATATTACAGTCCAACTTCAAGCCAAAGGCGGAGTCCAAATAAAGATCACTGGTAGTGGTGTAGCTGAGAAATGGATGGCCCAGAAATTTCTTCCACTGGAATTAAGATAGTCAAAAGGAAATAGCTTGACAGAAATCCATGTTTAGTCATAACTGTTTCTGGTTGCATTTTTTTTTTTACAGGGTCCAAAATAAAGACTGTTGTGGGGGGGAAAGGTGATATCTAGTCAGCTGCACAACAATGACTTCAACCGAAATGTGTCTTCCGCATTTAACTCAACCCTTTGAATCAGAGCCCCCCCCCAATAAACTACAGAGTGGAATTCCATTCTCCTTTAAAAGGAAAAAAGGACGTGTTACCCAGTTGCAGCTCCTTGGTGGTTGGGGCTAGCAGGCAGATGATGTTGGGGGGCTGCTTGACACTCAAGCGTTCCCTCTGCGCTTCCTGCAGCTCGTGGAGGAGCTTTGTAGTCTCATCCAACTTCTGCTGGAAGTGTTGGGCCTCTGATGCACATAGACATATACACACTCTTAAATATCCTAAGGAAGCTTGCATTGACACGTGCAGGGTTCTATTTCTTGAATCCTCCCTCTTATCTTCATAGACTACATTCAACTGGGACTGCATATGGCCTACAACAGTCCAGGGTGGCTGCAGGAGTCAGAAACACCTAAATTACCTTGAGGAAGGGTGTAAGCCTAGGGGATTTAAAATGTAACGCTTTGGCTCTCAGTAGCTTTAGAGAATTAACTGGCATGCTGTCGGTTTCCTCAGTTAGAGCTGATCTTTACCCTCAGAGAGGAGGTCCGGTGGAGTCTGGAGGTCCAAGCCCAGGCCGATCACAGAGCCCAGGGAGGCTAGTCTGCTTTCAGTCTGCTTGCTGGCCTCCGGATCAACCACCTGAAGGAAAAACAAAAGGATGAAAGAAAGGTTAATAAAAGCATTTTTGTTTGGATTCCAAGTCACCCAGTGCTGCAGTCAGTGAATCTTTGAAATTGCATTCCTGAAAAGGAGAGGCATCAGCCAGGCCAGCTCTTTTCTGGTAGCTACAGTCGATACCTCTGCCAAGCCCTTTCCAATAAAATAAAGAGCAGCAGCAACACCCAACCAGGGAATGAGGATAAACTGGACACTGGCCAAGCACAGCAAACAGCCAGGTACAGAGAGCTGCTGTGTGCTTGAGACACCTGATCTTTTCTTTCCTCCAGCCTCTACACTGCTGTGACTGAGGAGCCATTCAGCCGCCCAACGAAGGGGACGCAGAAATAAAACAGACATTTCCACATCCCTGACAGTGTGTGTGAACAGACCTGTTCTCAGGGGCTGGTGGAGAGAGGCAGTGTTTTGAAGGGGAAATGTTCTTTCCGTGTGTTGGATCATGGCAGCTAGCGAACGAGCTTGCCATGTTGACACAGCTGGAACAGAACAGTTATGGCATGTGCAGAAGCTGTTAATATTATCCAACACTGAGCCTCCCGAGTGGCGCAAGGCACTGCATCGCCGTTGCTAACCGTGCCACTAGAGATCCTGGTTCGAATCCAGGCTCTGTCGCAGCCGGCCGCGACCGGGAGACCCATGGGGTGGTGCACAATTGGCCCAGCGTCGTCCGGGTTAGGCCGGCAGGGATGTCCTTGTCCCATCACGCTCTAGCAACTCCTGTGGCGGCTGGGCGCAATGCACGCTGACACGGTCACCAGGTGCACAGTGTTTCCTCCGACACATTGGTGTGGCTGGCTTCCAGGTTAAGCGGGCATTATGTCAAGGAGTTGGGTCATGTTTCGTGGGGGTGGAGCAGGATAGCTGGGGCTCACTTCAGGTGGGTGTAGTTGAGACCTAGGGTGTGGTGTCTCCTTTATCTGCTGAGGTTGTCCAGGTTTAGTGTCCTAGTGTAGCTGAGACTTACCTCCATGTCCTTGTCTCCAGTCTCAGAGGCTTCTGTTGGCCCTTGCTCATCTGGACGGGTCTGACGGACAAGAACGCATCAAGTTAGTATTGTCCAAAGAAATGTTAAAAAAGCCGTATAATTCCCATGCTTAATGGTTCTACCTCTCTCAGGGTTTTGGAGTGCTCCCCGTTAGTCAACGCGTCCAGGAGGTTGTCTGCCAGTTTGTACATGTGCTCCTCCGATTTGGACAGGAACTCCGAGAGGCTGCAGACACAAAAACAAACACATTACATCAGTGTGTGTGTGTGTGTGTGTATGGTAGTCACATTTGGTCTCCTCTCAGAAGCAGCAGTAGGGTCGTATCAGGTTTACCATGTGGTTTTAGCCTCCACCACAGTGAATCTCATCCACACCAACAGAACCATAAAATGCATACTCTCATATACAAACCCAATGAAATACAGGGGCATCTGGACTGTTATGAGCATGCTGGAATGCTCAAAGCTTTGTTTGTTTGGAATTATTTACTGTAAAGTAGGCCCTTGTTATTGTAAATGTCAGATCCGGACCATAATATTACACCGTAATGTAGGGGGAGGATGAGGAGCAACATGCATACCTCTCAGATCCCTGGAGGCTGGCTTCCTCTCCATAGAAGGAGTAGATCAGGTCAGTGTCCTCTTTCCCGATGTTGGCGAAGCTCGAGTCGTAGGCGGGTGCGTAGGAGGTGTACGGACCATAGTTCATGTACGATACTGCGAGATCAGAGATTGGATTACATTACAGCTCGTAAACACTGATGGAGATACAGGACCACAGGCTGAGAGCACAGCCTCTCAGAGATACATTTATTGGACTATGAAAAACAGATTTTTATAGAATCACAATCTGACATGGCTACATGACCTTATGGAAAAATAATTGTTGGCCATGAATGGATTTATAAATGGATACATTGAGACTGGTAGTTATGTTGGTTGAACATTGGATTTATACATGCGCTTCTATACAAGCTCTGGGTTCAGTCACTCAGATGAGAAGAGGTTATTCAGCCACTCTTGGGAGATGATGGAAGTCGATAAAATGCTTTTTTATTATTAAACCTTGTCACTAAGGCCCCTTCAGCTAACCTGGTGTGACCATGTTCCTCTTGTCCTCCTTGAAGCCCTGCAGGGTGTTGAMGCCACTCTGCAGCCGGTTGGACATCATGCCCAGCTTCACAGGGCAGTAGCCCACATCTGTAGAGATAAGAGTTGATTGAGAAATAGAGGCTCATTTACAATTAAAAGCTGATGATTTTATTACACTCGTTAGGTTCATCAGAAAGATAGAGTTGATGACAGTTGGAATCAATCATGGATTCCGGTTTTCCCCATGTTGCACAAATAGAAATGGATATAGCGCAACTAGCTAATTGCGGCCGTGACTGACTGGACCCACCTCCAGCAACAAGATCAACTGGGTTCAGGATTGCCAGTGTGGTGGAACCATCAGACTTTCTCCTCTCAAAGTCCAGCTACATAACCAAATAAAACAGTCGTATTATTACATTAGTGAACATAATGAATACATTCACTAAATTAGACCATACATTTCCTACATAGTAGATAGGGTAAGAGAGCTTGGTTGGCCTAAACAGTTTAAGCCAATTCCATAGCCCATGGCTCTCACCTCACTCTCCAGCCCTCTGTTGGACAGTTTGCCTCCTGAATCGTCAATGAGCTTGCGGATCTCCTCAAGCTCCTTCTCTGCCTGACTGACGACCTTGGACACTTCGTCTTTGGAGTCGTTGTCTTTCCTGGAAGTATTGGAGAACAGAATATAGAGGAGTAGGAGACTTTGAACTTAACTGATTCATAGGGTTTCATTGTTCAATACCAAAAAAGGATCAGCTGAAAATAGGAATTTATTTTGCTGGCAGCCATTAGTGATTACAATACATTTTGAAACAGTCATAACATCTGAATCTAATAGAGAATACATTTCATGCTATAGCTACAGTACATGTTCCCAATGAATATGCTGCCAGTATACTTTCAATCAAACTTCACATCAAATCTTATAAGTCCTCATGCTGTAGTCTTATTTGCGAAAGCATTTCAAATAAAATTGTATTTGTTGCATGTGCCAAATACAACAGGTGTAGACCTTAGTGAAATGCTTACTTACAAGCCCTTAACCAACAATGCAGTTAAAAAAAATACCTAAAAGTAAGAGAAGACATTTTCTACTCATTACACCTCAGTGGGGTTTAAAAGGACAATAACTCGTAGGTTTCAGAGAGTTATTGGTGTGAAACGTGCTGCATAGTGCTGACTGAACACAAGACCTGACACGCTCAGAGGCATTCCTTTCATTATCGCTCATCCTCCAGCCAGAGTCTGTGGAAAGAACTGATCCACCAAACACTTGGGAGAACAAGCCCACTATCCATGACTTATTAACATTAGTGTATAATACTGCTTGCTTCCTGGTTGGGATCTGTGTTTGGTAAAGAACAGCTTCTCACAGTCTAAGCTATGAACAATCACCTTAACCCCTATCTGTAGTCTATATATTAGTTTATGTAAATTGTGTACGAGATCAAAATCCATATGTTGACTCTAAGCAATTAATACCTAAAAGCATATTGTCAGTGTTCATGTGCAGGGTAAAGTTATCACGGTACCTGGGAGTGTGTGGGGCAGACTGGGCGGTCTCGCTAGGATCTGTGGGGCTGGGGCCATCTTTACACTGACCCATGCTTGAGTTTCCCACCTCTCCAGTCTTACTTGACCGGTTGGCTGGGTTCTCTAGGCCAGCCATGAACTCAATACTCTGCCTCAGGCTCTCAAGCCTCTCCTGTGGGACAGCGAGAGAGTAGACTTTGTTTCACCGCAAAGTACACCACAATCCCTTGTTGTTCCAACCAAGGGGTCTTGTGATTACAGGGCACCATTTTTTTTTTTTTTTATATATAAAAACTGTGGTGAAGATTCATATCTAAACATTCAGGGGTATGAATATGGCGCCCTCTGCTGTTCATATGTGGCAACTAGTGATTATTTCACTCAGGCACACATATAGGGCCAGTTTCCTAGACACAGATTAAGCCTAATCCAGGACTAAATCCCATTTTCAAGGGAAGATCCCATATGCATGTGTGAGATGTATGTGTCAAATTTCCGTCTGTAGACGCATTCTCCTTACCGGGCGGAGGATCTTCATGCCAGAGTGGAGCAGCTTCCTGGCAGCTTTGTGGTAAATGGTCTCTGGCTTGTTGTAGATCATGGCATTCTCACACATGATCCTGAAGTCCACCTGTATCAATGGAGACACACTGCAGTCAGTCACTGGACTCTGCATATGTTTAACGTTGGGTTTCTATTTAAATCAACACCTCAGGCTTGATTGTCAATCAATCCACTGCTTTAGAATGAGACAAAATTAAGCTATTCTGAAAGTTATTCGTCAAGAAGGTAGTGCAGCTGACAGGTGTACCTTGAGCTCCTCTAGTGACTGGTAATACTCATTCTTGACTTTCTCCTTCATTGCGCCGAAGTCCATGGGCCGCTTGATGATCGTGGAGTATCCAGGAGCGATAAGGTCAGTCACAGGGAACGAGAAAAACGCACTTGGGTCTTTCCTACAAGAGAAAGTCAGTTGTTGCTTTGAAAGGCCTCAATGCAACATTTATTTTACCAGGTAAGTTGACTGAGAACACATTCTCATTCACAGCAACAACCTGGGGAATAGTTACAAGGGAGAGGAGGGGGGATGAATGAGCCAATTGGAAGCTAGGGTTTATTAGGTGGCCGTATGAGGGCCAGATTGGGAATTTAGCTAGGACACCAGATTTTTTAGAAATGTTTTATTTAACTAGGCAAGTCGGTTAAGAACAAGTTCTTATTTACAACGACGGCCAAACTCGGACACTGGGCCAATTGTGAGCCGCCCTATGGGACTCCTAATCACAGCCGGTTGTGATACAGCCTGGAATAAAACCAGGGTCTGTAGTGACACCTCTAGCACTGAGATGCAGTGCCGTAAGAGTCGGGGTGCAGCGGTCTATGATAACTGCCATGGGATCTTTGACCACAGAGAGTCAGGACACCCGGTTAAAATCGCATCTGAAAGACGGCACCGGGATATTTTTTTATAGACCAGAGGAAACAGACTGCTAATCAATTCATTGTCAATTTCTTATTAACAAGCTTCACCTTTGGAGCTGTCTGATGAGCTGGCTCAATGCTTCCTGCAGTGGGGTCAGTTCTTTCTCTGAGAATGAGAGAGGGAAAAAGCACACGAGAGAGTGAGGGAGCGAGAGGAAGAGTAAGAAAGATAAATAAATGGTTAAAATTACTTCATATATCAATAGAAATGAAAGGCAAAGAAAGGATTATGGAAAAGTTGCAGTCATTGTAGAAACTGGCAAGTAACTTACCTTCCACTTTATTCAAAGAGGACGCCAGATCTGAACGGATAGGGGTCCTGCTCGCCTCCCTATCATCCAAGTCTGTATCAGCGTCCTGTCCCTTCTTCTTCTTTGTCATCTAAATGCACCATATAAACATGTTTGTTGACACTTCATTTTAATTTTTGAAACATCACCTGTCCGTCAGTCAATGGGCCAAATAAACCCCTATTTGAATTCCGAAAATCAAAAGCCACTTAAGTTTAAGTATTGGGCAAATCCATGTGGTCAGAGCTGAATTCCCCTAAAAGATGGTCTCTGCGCCACTCAGTTGGTGGAGTTCATCAAACAGTGGCTTGCGAAAGTAAAAATGCCAAGGGGGTGAATAATATTTTGCTGCCTTACAACCTGGAATGAAAATACAAACCCCTAAAAAATGTATCATTTGATTTTCACAACATGCCTACCACTTCGAAGATCCAAAATATTTTATTGTGAAACAAACAAGACAAAAATACAGAACTATTCACCCCCCCAAAGTCAATACTTCGTACAGCCACCTTTCACAGCAATTACAGCTGCAAGTCTTTTGGGGGTATGTCTCTATAAGCTTGGCACATCTAGCCACTGGGATCTTTGCCCATTCTTCAAGGCAAAACTGCTCCAGCTCCTTCAAGTTGGATGGGTTCTGCTGGTGTACAGTAATCTTTAAGTCATACCACAGAGTCTCAATTGGATTGAGGTCTGGGCTTTGTCTAGGCCATTCCAAGACATTTAAAGGTTTCCCCTTAAACCACTCGAGTGTTACTTTAGCAGTATGTTAGGGTCATTGTCCTGCTGGAAGGTGAACCTCTGTCCCAGTCTCAAATCTCTGGAAGACAAACAGGTTTCCCTCGAATTTCCCTGTATTTAGCGCCATCCATCATTCCTCCAATTCTGACCAGTTTCCCAGATCCTGCCGATGAAAAACATCCCCACAGCATGATGCTGCCACCACCATGCTTCACTGGGGATGGTGTTCTCGGGGTGAGGAGAGGTGTTGGGTTTGCGCCAGACATAGCGTTTTCCTTGATGGCCAAAAAGCTACATTTTAGTCTCATCTGACCAGAGTACCTGCTTCCATATGTTTGGGGAGTCTCCCACATCCCCTTTGGTGAACACCAATGTGTTTGCTTATTTTTTTTCTTTAAGTAATGGCTTCTTTTTCTGGCAACTCTTCTGTAAAGCCCAGCTCTGTGGAGAGTATGGCTTAAAGTGGTCCTATGGACAGATACTACAATCTCCACTGTGGAGCTTTGCAGCTCCTTCAGGGTTATCTTTGGTCTCTTTGTTGCCTCCCTGAGTAATGCCCTCCTTGCCTGGTCCGTGAGTTTTGGTGGGCGGCCCTCTCTTGGCAGGTTTGTTGTGGTGAAATATTCTTTCAATTTCTTAATAATGGATTTAATGGTGCTCTGTGGGATGTTCAATATTTAGGATATTTTTTTATAACCCAAACCTGATCTGTCCTTCTCCACAACTTTGTCCCTGACCTGTTTGGAGAGCTCCTTGGTCTTTATGGTGCCCCTTGCTTAGTGATGTTGCAGACTCTGGGGCCTTTCAGAACAGATATATATATATATATCCTGAGATCATGTGACACTTAAAGTTCACCTGTGTGCAATCTAACTAATTATGTGACTTCTGAAGGTAATTGGTTGCACCAGATCTTATTCAGGGGCTTCATAGCAAAGGGTGTTAATACATATGCACGCACCACTTTAAATTTTTTTTTGAATAAGTAATTTTTTTTCATTTCACTTAACCAATATGGACTATTTTGTGTATGTCTATTACATGCAATCGAAATAAATCCATTTAAAATTACAGGTTGTATTGCAACAAAATAGGAAAAACACCAAGGCGGATGAATACTTTTGCAAGGCACTGTAGGTGGAGCTTAGCCATGGTCTCCCCTGGAGATTTCCCTCAAACAGTACAAAGGTAAACAGGGGCTGTAATGAAAACATGGATTCCCAAACTCACCTTTTTCTTTTTCTTGTCATCAACTGGTGACATGGTATCGTTCCTTTCCTTATCCTTTTTCTTCTTCTTTTTCTTGTCCTTGTGTTTCTCTAAATCTGGATGTTCGTCAAATGTGTTTTCAAAGCTCGAGCTTCCAGTCGTCACCTCATTTCCAGCAACCTTCAGAACCAATTTAAGTGGTCTCTCCCCGTACTCTGTAGATGGGACACATTGGGTTAACTAAGTATATTCCAAAATATTTGATTGTAACCAATAGTTCGCTAGCCGGATAGCTCAACTGTGAGGTAGCCAACTAGTTAGCTAGCTATGTTGCAAACAGATCACCAACATGGCGAGTTGGCTAACGTTACCTCTCCATCGGCTAAAATATGTAAATGAGTATAGTAACTAGCTAGCCATTTCAAAGTTCAATCTTTGGTTCAATGCATATAGGATACATGATAAGGCGACCAGCAATAATCGAATTAGAGATCTATTAACTTTAACACCTGTTAATGAGCTCGGTACATGTGGCTAAGCTAGCTGGATAAATTAGCTAGCTAACTTGCACTGAATTCAAATGGGTGATTATGCGTTAGCTAACCAAAGCTCGCGCGAAAACAGCTATGAAGCGCTAACCTTTTAATGGCCCGAGGAATTCAACCAATACCAGCGCATTGGCTATCTAAATGTGTCTTACCTTCATATTTTTCAGACTTGTGCTTTTTATGCTTCTTGCCCATTATTTATATGGTTTGAATCTTTACGCTAGCTGACAACCAAGTTGTTCTTTGTTTTCTCTCCTGGAAGGGATAGCAATCGATTGCAGAGTGCTTGTTGGGTGCAGCGCCGCGTGTCGGCTGGAGGTAAAATCACATTATTTTATCACCATGTGCAATGTTTATTTGTAGATAAGCCAAACCTACATAACATGTCCATGTTGTATGTTCTTACTGTAGTTAATTAAAAAAGCATTTTTTTTATTGTGTCAGAAATGGTCCCAGGCTGTATCACATCTGGCCGTGATTGGATGTTCCAAAGGGCGGTGCACAATTGGCTCAGCGTCGCCCGGGGTCAGCCGGTAGGCCGAATAAGAATTTGTTGTGAACTGACTTGCCTAGTTAAATTAAGGTTAAATATATATTTTTTTAAAGGACATAAGAATGTATCAACTTTAGTCACCTGTAGGGGGCGTGATTTGACACAGTATTAGTCTCAAGGTTTTACTAGATTTTTAAAACTGGACAGCAGATTCAGAAGCAATGTAGGCCTATAGTACATACTGATCTCCTTCTGACGTCATCACATCCCCCGACTGAGTCATTTTGTATAATAATAAATGGGCACTTGCTTTAGAAAGGTGAAGCACCCCAAGGTTATCAGATGCCCCTGGCCCGAACAGTCAGGCAGACTGGTTAAAACAGACAGAGCCGAGAGGCATCCCAAACAGAGAGTAACGGAGGGTGAATGTAGCCTCTGATGTGTGAGTAACAGGCTTCCCCTCCGTGCCCTCTCTGGAGCCAACTAGGATAGACAGTTAGACCACTGTTTCTCACCTATTTGTTTTTGGAGCCTCACTTTGGAGACCCGATAGGGAGTGAATAAGTGAATTTACTCTGAGAAAATGTATAGAAATAAATTAGGTCCAGAGACAGTAACTTTGACCCACTAACTTCCTTATGGCGGTTGCTTGTCCCACTTTCCATTCCCCTTCTCTGTGACTCTTCACTTTGACCAGCATGAAAGTCCAACCGATCCAGGACAGATTTTTACTGTACGTTTAGCTTTCCCGGAGGCAGGCCCCCAGGCCATTCACTACATTGTTTACTTTACATTTCCACCAGTCCAGTCTGCCTTTAGTCCACTGTCGGACTGTCTTAGTGTGGATGCCCACACTCTACAACGGATAGATAATAATACTCTAACATGAACCTGCTTTGAAACACTGAATTGTTTCTCTATCATGTAATAACTCCTATTGTCATTATGGATCACAAATAGGAGTTTTACTTGCCATGGCCTGGGCCCAAGACCAGTAAACTGTGAACTGTCCAAAGGGAGAGATAGCCTAAGCTAACACTTGTACATGGCTTATTATTAGGACACTGCACAGGCTTCTGCTCTGCCTCCTCTATCCCCTTCAGAGCTGTTATGCTCTGTTAAATTGCCACATATTTTACAGGCCGATGAATGACAGATGTTTTATTCATGGAGGGAAGATAGTGTGCATTCTTTGAAGCACATTCCAGGTTTTATGAAGGGACAGAGGATGGGGGCCGAGAATCCAGTTGCTCATATTCAGAATTGGTGGAAACGAAAAGAAACAGAATTGGCCATTCTGACCATACCTTCCTTTCAGATGGAAAGGAGATTCTGAGGCTCTGATGAATGTATCATTTGTCATCAATGGCTAGGCAAAATAATCCTCAACGAATTATAATTTATCTGGATATCAACTCCTCTACATTTTTGTGAAGTGATCATATTTTTATATTTCGAAGTTGATCATTGAGGATTTTAGTTGTATTCTATATTTACAGCAAAACAGTACAGTTTAGCGTTATCACTGCCTGGCCCATGCAAGCAAATACCATTTTTCTTTTGCCCTTAAGGATAACCGTTTTAAGCAGTGAGGTAAATCATGTCAGTTGATTTTAAACCCATCACTCTGGTTCAGCTCAGGCTTAATACTGTCACTGTCTGGTGAGTTCTGATACAGAAGCCTAAAGGAGGAGCAGTGTCCCAGCTTCTTTATCAATAGTCTCGACTATTATCTGCCTGTGTTGTCACTCTCTATCCCTCACGAGCCTTGGGGAGAGAGAATCACTGTCCAGTACTCTGTGTCCCTTGAAACTGAGATAAGGCTCAAACCATTCAACACTGACATGTCAAATCTTCACTTTTCTTGAGGCAAGAGCTTGAATAAGCTAACATTATGGCTGAAAATCTATAAACATATGACAGAGGTCCTACACTTTCAGTGCATTTGAAGCTATACCCCTACTCCCCAGCCCCAGCCCTTATTCCCAGGCCCATCCTCTGCCTGCTTGCCTGTCTATACTCTGTACCCCTACTCCCAGCCCCAGCCCTTATTCCCAGCTCCATCCTCTGCCTGCTTGCCTGTCTATACTCTGTACCCCTACTCCCAGCCCCAGCCCTTATTCCCAGCCCCATCCTCTGCCTGCTTGCCTGTCTGTACTCTGTACCCCTACTCCCAGCCCTTATTCCCAGCCCCATCCTCTGCCTGCTTGCCTGTCTATACTCTGTACCCCTACTCCAGCCCGCCTTTTCCAGCCTCCTTGCTGCTTTGCTGTCTATTCTCTGTCACCCTCACTCCCAGTGCCGCTTATTCGCCGGCCTCTGCTCGTTGTGTCTTATGTACCTATCCAGCCAGGAGGGCATGGGATCCATCTGTTTCATTTCATCTGTGGCTCTGCGTACGCTTTGGAAGTCCATGGACGTCTCAGGATTAAAAGGAGATCTGTTCACCGAACAGGGCTAACAAATGGCAGATGTTGTGAAATCATTATCCCTGTCACAACAGAGGGGCTGAGGGACCAGATATTTTCAGATGAAAGCATGCAGCATCCTAACGGAACCATGGGAAACCGTTCCCACTCTGTGGCCTGTATGGAATAAAAACATTTGGTCTCCATACATTCAACAAAACAAAACAAGGGGACCAAAAGAGGGTTTGAATGGTTTTCTGTCTTGCCACATGGTTTGGTTTGACCAACCAATCAGCACTCGAGATATGCACGGTGTTTATATGCCACTGTAGGGCCAAAATACTCATCATTTGAAATTTAAGCCAGCTGGAACAATCCAGTTTCTACAGTTTTAGAATCAGAGAACCATGTTGTAACATTTTGTACAGACATTGGTAGTGTTTTTTATGACCTTGGACAACCCAGTTTTAATGCTATTGTCCATTAAAAATGGTCATACTATGTTATTCTCTATAAGCTTTTGCAATGCACCATTCCACGCATCTCCGCACATCATAATTATTTCTTAATGACTGAAACCATGTAATCAAATCAAAGAAAATGTTTTGGTCGTGTACACGAATGAAGTGGCACATCGTTGTTCCCTGACAGAGATAAACACTGCGAAGCAGATTCACGTTTTCTTCTTTAAACTCAAAGGGAAGCAAGGCTGAATCCTATTCAGATGTGACAAGGTGATGGTTTATGGTCACCTGCCTGTCAACAACGACAGGGTTTGAGATGTTATAACCAGCAATCAGATAAAAGAGATATAAAACATCAAAGAGTCGAAGCCAATAACTTTTCTTTCCTGCCTGTCTCTCCTGATTCTGCCTCATGTCACTGTGATGGCTGCTTTGAGACGCATCATACTCAATCACAGAATGACGTTTAACTCTCCTATCTTGGTCTTCACGATGCTGTGTGTGCTTGGTTTTGTTAGACTGTTATAAGACTGTATTACTCCCAATGTTCACCGTGCAGATGTCCCAATTCTCTAATACAGTCATGAGCCACTGGAGTCACTGGATATGACCTGGCTCTGTGTTGCAAGTTCCACTTGGAGGAAGCACTGTACATCACTATTGTGATGAATCATCATCTACTGTAGTCTGTACTGTATTGATTCGGTGATTATTCGCTCAAATTATTGCAAAACTAGTTTCAACAACAGCGTACCATGTGCTTACAGTAGAGGAGAATCAATGCAGAGCCAGTTTGAAGTGCTGTCATTAGCATCTCCCGCTTCCCATCGTCAGACCTAGTCTTCTCTGTTCCAATTACTGTAATGTATTTTTGGGCTTTACTTTTTATAGTTTAACGTCTTGTGCTTTAATGTGTTTATTCTGTTTTTGAAAGCTCCATTTCAATGGATGTGAAGTATTTTTTGTGTGAGTGGAGAGTACTCTGATGTGTGACTGCGGGGAGTCTTGTTGGGTTGACAGTGTCGTGTGTTGTATGACAAAGAGAGAGGGGGGAGGTGTGTGTGTGTGTGTCGGGGGGGGGGGGGAACCATGATTTATGTCGCTCTTGGCTTCTTTCTCTATAAGCCTCTGAGACAGTGGTCCTGGGTGGGGAATACCACGGGACCAGTGTTCAAAGCCTGGTGATGGTCTCTTTCAGATTCTAAGCTGTATGAAAAGTTCATAGAAACTGTTAGCAGCCATTAGGAATGGTCTCTGAGTCTGCAACACAATGGAGATTTACATCCAGACACACTAATTTGTACTGTATGAGGAGTAACACTGTCTGTGCACTCATTGATGTTCCAATTTTATGGGGAAGAATCTCAACTTTGGGTGTTAACCTGACATTCACCAAAGGTTGTGACCCAATTTGACACCCCTAATGAGAGGCGTATTGAATCCCATTGTTAAAAAACCCTGTAAGGCCTATTTTTATCAGAGTGACCATTACTGCCCAGGCAGCAACTTTAACAGTATCTTTCCATCTGCTATCTAACTGCCCTAAGGGTCGTACATCTATACCTTTCTGTAACATTGACCGGACTGTTAGAAAATGAGCCATGCTGTCCTCTAATGCTCTTACGGTGTATAAATTCAATCTGCCGGTAAGGAATAAATAGCGCCACATGAATGTGATTTCAGGCCTTGGGAGAGAGGAGAGTACCATGTGGGGAAGACCACAGTTTGTCTCATTTCTAGACGATGCCCACAGTAAGGTATTACAGGGCCCTTTATCACTCCGTCGTAATCTGGTCTATGTGTTTGTGTGCTGGTCTCTCGGGCAGGCGGGCCCCGCTGCAGATTCAGATTGCATAGGTGTGGCTTTGGTGCGACATCCGAATGTGACACATGAAAGACAAGAGGCCTAGATCAACAGAGGGCGTCTCTGCCCCATTCTGCTGCTTCAGCGTCAATCTGGCAGATGGCATGGGTCTGTCTGAGGCCCCGGCATCGAGGAGTGCAGCGGCTTCAAAGCYCCTCTGTAATCTGCAGGAACATCACAGGCTGGGAGAAAGTGACTGTCTCTCCCAGACACCCGCTCTGCTAAGAGGGCGAGTGAGACCGTAATGAAAGGCAGATAAAGGGARTGTTGGGATCYCTAGGCGCAGGCAGCCAGGGCCGACTAAGCCTCACACACAAAAAGAACATCAGGTAGAGAGGTAAGATAGTCTTTCTTCTTCTTTCACGCTATTCTTTTCTTTTAAGAATCTGCAGATAAATGATCAAGTCAGATATTTTACACCCCCAAAAAACATGAACACAGCGAACGACAAATAATTACTTGATTCAGTCGAGAAAATGGACACACTGTGATAGGTAAGGTAGGGGTATGGGGTAAACTCAGTGGTGGAAGGAAGCATGATGAATACCACAAGTTACTTATAAGTGTTGCAGTTTCTTTTGATGTGCCAGTCAGGCCTGATGCCTGCTGTCAACCACAGTACTAATCAGACAGGGACTCAGGTCTTTGTCACCTCCATGCTGTATTCATATGCCACCTGCTGACTACTGTGTGGATCCCTCACTTCATTTGGCTAATTACATCTGACTTTAAAGTGACTTCCCAGTTCACTGCATGTTTATGTCTTATTCCAAGGACACATTGGTGCCTGTGTAACGGATGTGAAATGGCTAGCTAGTTAGCGGGTACGCGCTAGTAGCGTTTCAATCAGTTACGTCACTTGCTCTGAAACCTAGATGTAGTGTTGCCCCTTGCTCTGCAAGGGCCGCGGCCTTTGTGGAGCGATGGGTAACGATGCTTCGTGGGCGACCGTTGTTGATGTGTGCAGAAGGTCCCTGGTTCGCGAGGAGGTTGAAAGGGGTGAGTGTAACGGATGTGAAATGGCTAGCTAGTTAGCGGGTACGCGCTAGTAGCGTTTCAATCAGTTACGTCACTTGCTCTGAAACCTAGATGTAGTGTTGCCCCTTGCTCTGCAAGGGCCGTGGCTTTTGTGGAGCGATGGGTAACGACGCTTCGTGGGTGTCAGTTGTTGATGTGTGCAGAGGGTCCCTGGTTCGCGCCCGTGTCGGGGCGAGGGGACGTACTAAAGTTATACTGTTACACCTGATGATACCAGCCATATCAAAGGCGTAGCGTGGTATAATTTAGTTTCCTTCTCCCCAGTTGTACCATGGTTTTATGATTGATAAGGGAACAATGTCAAATGTAGACCTACTTTATCTTCCCCTAGTCTCTCCCCACAGCCGCTGTGGAGCGCCATGAGTCTTACAAGCAAMACTACCTTCCTCCTAATTTGGAAGGGGATGAAATTCTTGGAGAATATTTAATAATTATAGCAATTGTATGGATGGTGCATTCATTTAGGCATTGCTATAGATACACATAGGTGCTAATAGTCTTCGTGTGAGACTAGCTACACTGTATATCCCATTGATTTATACAGGAACAAGGATCCTCTCCACCTCTCTCTGAAACTCTTTTTGATCCCTAATGTTCCACATGTTTGACGTGGTGTGATGGGGGATGTAGTAGACAGCTCTGTCCCAGGAGACCAGCTCTAGACTGGGGGTAACAGCTAGCGTATGAAGCTGGAGCTGCTCAGTGGGGCTAGATTCGCATGGATGGAGCCGTCATAGTCTGCAGCCTCCCACTCTGCTCCAGAGCCTGGGGACTTGTTAGCTTAGCTACCATTTGTCCGGGCAGCTATTCTCCACTCCTATGGTAGGCCTACAGTGCAGATTTCCCTATCGTCTTGACAAGCAACTGGACTGTGCCAGCCTGTCAAAGCTCTTAATGGTTCCAGCTTTTGAAACATATATTTTTCAGGTTTCTTAGGTTGCCCGTTCATTCCCCATCCTTCCAGGGGTTAAGAACCACACTTATTTAGGGCGGTAGTGCAGATAGGCTTCAGTATAATGTACACCTTAAGATGAATAATGGAAGATGGAGCTGGTTCCAAACCATAAACCCTTGTAGCCCAATTTATTTAAAGGATTTTGGGGGCTATTTGGCCTAGCGAGTGTCAAAAGTCGAGCAGTACTTCATACAGTACAACTTCCTGCATGATGCAGATTACTACTCTTGGCAGCACTGGATCCATCCTCTCACTTTCTCAGTTTAACATCAGTCACATACAGTACATCATTCTTGCATTAAGAAATCCCGCTATGCCCTCAGACGAACCATCAAACAGGCAAAGCATCAAATCAAATCAAATGTTATTGGTCACATACACATGGTCAGCAGTGTGGCGAAATGCTTGTGCTTCTAGTTCCGACAGTGCAGCAATATCTAACATGTAATCTAACAATTCCACAACAACTACCTAATACATACAAATCTAAGTAAAGGAATGGAATAAGAATATATACAATACAATATATACAAAAGTTTGGGGTCACTTAGAAATGTCCTTGTTTTTGAAATAAAATAAAATTTGTAGTCCATTAAAATAACATCAAATTGATCAGACATACAGTGAAGATATTGTTAATGTTGTAAATTACTATTGTAGCTGGAAACGGCAGATTTGTTAAGGAATATCTACATAGGTTAACAGAGGCCCAATTTCACAACCATCACTCCTGTGTTCCAATGGCACTTTGTGTAAGCTAATTCAAGTTTATAATTTTAAAAGGCTAATTGATCATTAGAAAACCCTTTTGCAATTATGTTAGCACAGCTGAAAACTGTTGTTCTAATTAAAGAAGCAATAAAACTGTCCTTCTTTAGAATAGTTGAGTATCTGGAGCATTAGCATTTGTTGGTTTGATTACAGGCTCAAAATGGCCAGAAGCAAAGAACTTTCTTCTGAAACTCATCAGTCTATTCTTGTTCTGAGAAATGAAGGCTATTCTATGCGAGAAATTGCCAAGAAACTTTAGATCTGGTACAACGCTGTGTACAACTCCCTTCACAGAACAGCGCAAACTGGCTCTAATTAGAATAGAAAGAGGAGTGGGAGGCCCCAGTGCACAACTGAGCAAGAGGACAAGTACATTAGAGTGTCTAGTTTGAGAAACAGACGCATCACAAGTCCTCAACTGGCAGCTTCATTAAATAGTACCCGCAAAACACCAGTCTCAACGTCAACAGTGAAGAGGCAACTCCGGGATGCTGGCCTTCTAGGCAGAGTTCCTCTGTCCAGTGTCTGTGTTATTTTGCCCATCTTAATCTTTTCTTTTTACTGGCCAGTCTGAAATTTGGCTTTTTCTTTGCAACTCTGCCTAGAAGGCCAGCCATTGGAACACAGGAGTGATGGTTGCTGATAATGGGCCTCTGTACGACTATGTAGATATTCCATGAAAAGTCTGCCGTTTTTCCAGCTACAATATACATTTACAACATTAACAATGTCTACACTGTATTTCTGATCAATTTGATGTTATTTTAATGGACAAAAAATTTGCTTTTCTTTCAAAAACAAGGACATTTCAAAGTGACCCCAAACTTTTGAATGGTAGTATATGTGAGAAGGCTGTTCATTGACTACAGGTCAGCGTTCAACACCATAGTGCCCACAAAGCTGATCACTAAGCTAAAGACCCTGGAACTTAACACCTCCCTCTGCAACTGGATTCTGGATATCCTGATGGGCCGCCTCCAGGTGGTAAGGGTAGGCAACTACACACCTGCCACACTGATCCTCAACACTGGGGCCCCTCAGGGGTGTGTGCTTACTCCCTGTTCACCCACGACTGCATGGCCAAGCACGACTCCAACAGAGTTAAGTTTGCTGACGACACAACAGTGATCACGACAACGATGAGATAGCCTTTAGGGAGGAGGTCAGAGATCTGGCAGTGTGGCGCCAGGACAGCAACCTCTCCCTCAATGTGAGCAAGGCAAAGGAGCTGATCGTGGACTACAGGAAAAGGAGGGCCGAATAGGCCCCCATTAACATCGACGGGACTGTAGTGGAGCGGTTCGAGAGTTTCAAGTTCCTTGGTGTCGACATCACCAACAAACTATCATGGTCCAAACACACCAAGACAGTCGTGAAGAGGGCACGACAACACCTTTTCCCCCTCAGGAGACTGAAAAGATTTGGCATGGGTCCCCAGATCCTCAAAAAGTTATCCAGCTGCACCATCGAGAGCATCCTGCCCGGTTACATCACCACCTGGTATGGCAACGCTCAGCATCCAAACGTAAGGCGCTGCAGAGGGTAGTGCGTACGGTCCAGTACATCACTGAGGTCAAGCTTCCTGCCATCCAGGACCTATATACTAGGTGGTGTCAGGGGAAGGCCCAAAAAGTTGTCAAAGACTCCAGTCACCCAAGACATAGACTGTTCTCTTTGCTGCCGCACAGCAAGGGGTGCTGGAGCGCCAAGTCTAGGTCCAAAAGGCTCTTTAACAGCTTCTACCCCCAAGCCATAAGACTGCTGAACAATAAATCAAATAGCCACCCGGACTATCTACATTGACAGACCCACCTCCTTTGTTTTTACACTGCTGCTACTCGTTGTTTATTATCACTTTACCCCTACCTACATGTACAAATTACCTTGACTAACCCCGCACATTGACTCGATACCAGTACCTCCTGTATATACGTTCGTTATTGTTATTTTATTGTGTTTCTCTTTATTTTTATTTAGTTTATTTACACCTGTTGTATTCGACGCATGTGAGAAATAAAATTTGATTTGATCCTCTTGAACTTCCTCTTTTGAATATTCATGGGTTCTGCAAGGTTGCTTTTTCCATTTTGTTCACAGACATCTCTTTAATGTGCTTATTGACGATACGATTCCTCTTATTTAGGTCACGCTAGATATGCGAGGATGACATATGTTATCCATCTCTTTCGTGTAACACTGTTACTCCTGTCAGTTGATGATGGTTGATATACCACTGGGCAAAAACTGGTTGAATCAACATTGTTCCACATCATTTCAACCAAAAAAATCTATGTGATGACGCTGAATCAACATGGAAAACGGATTAAATTTGCAAAATCTCATCAACGGAAGGGCATTTCATATTTTTTTCACCCAACGTTTAACCTAAATCCAATCACATGGTAACAGTTTTTGTTGATTGGACGTCGAATACACGTTAGTTGACAACTCAACCAAATGTAAAACAAAACTATATGTTGAACTGACGTCTGTGCCCATTGGGATGCTTTAATGTTTAAAGCAGTCATCCGCCATCTGTGGTTGGTCCTCAGCCACCTTCCCCTCTTTATATTCTGGCCCTTCTTTGGACACTGTGTTAACAAATCTCCAGACGAGATTCAATGCCATACAACACTCCTTCCGTGGCCTCCAACTGCTCTTAAATGCAAGTAAAACTAAATGCATGCTTTTCAACCTATTGCTGCCTGCACCCACACGCCCGTCTAGCATCACTACTCTGGACGGTTCTGACTTAAAATATCTGGACAACTACAAATACCTAGGTGTCTGGTTAGAATGTAAACTCTCCTTCCAGACTCACATTAAGCATCTCCAATCCAAAATTAAATCTAGAATCAGCTTCCTATTTCGCAACAAAGCATCCTTCACTCATGCTGCCAAACATACGTAAAACTGACCATCCTACCGATCCTTGACTTCGGCGATGTCATTTACAAAATAGCCTCCAACACTCTACTCAGCAAATTGGATGCAGTCTATCACAGTGCCATCCGTTTTGTCACCAAAGCCCCATATACTACCCACCACTGCGACCTGTAGGCTCTCGTTGGCTGGCCCTCGCTTCATATTCGTCGCCAAACCCACTGTCTCCAGGTCATCTATAAGTCTTTGCTAGGTAATGCCCCGCCTTATCTCAGCTCACTGGTCACCATAGCAGCACCCACCCGTAGCATGCACTCTAGCAGGTATATTTCACGGGTCATCCCCAAAGCCAACTCCTCATTTGGCCGCCTTTCCTTCCAGTTCTCTGCTGCCAATGACCGGAACGAATTGCAAAAATCACTGAGGCTGGAGTCTTATTTCGCCCTCACTAACTTTAAGCATCAGCTGTCAGAGCAGCTTACCGATCATTGCACCTGTACACAGCCCACAACCCAACTACCTCATCTCCATATTGTTATTCATTTTTTGCTCCTTTGCACCCCAGTATGTCTACTTGCACATTCATCTTCTGCACATCTATCACTCCAGTGTCTAACTGCTAAATTGTAATTATTTTGCCACTATGGCCTATTTATTGCCTTACCTCCCTAATCTTACTACATTTGCACACACTGTATATAGTCTTTTCTATTGTGTTATTGACTGTATGTTTGTTTATCCCATGTGTAACTCTGTGTTGTTGTTTGTGTCGCACTGCTTTGCTTTATCTTGGCCAGGTCGCAGTTGTAAATGAGAACTTGTTCTCAACTGGCCTACCTGGTTAAATAAGGGGAAGAAATGTGACAATATATATATACAGTATATATCTCCCCTATATATATATATTGTCACGACTTCCGCTGAAGTTGGTCCCTCTCCTTGTTTGTTCGGCGGTCGAAGTCACCGACCTTCTAGCCATCGCTGATCCTCTTTTCATTTTCCTTTGGTTTTGTCTTATCTTCCATCACACCTGGTTCCAATCCCATCAATTAAATGTTGTGTATTTAACCCTCTGTTCCCCCTCTTGTCCTTGTCGGTGATTGTTTGTTGTAGGTGTTTGTGTACGTCTGTCCTGGTGTGCGTTGGGTTATGTACCCATTTATTTTATTATTCTGTTTTCCGGTGGGTTTTGTTAATAAACTGCGCTTTTGGAAACAGTTATTTCTCTCCTGCGTCTGACTTCTCTGCCGCCAGTTTGCACCCCTTACATATAGATTATTAGGAAGATACAGTAATGGCAACAATGTCTTCCTTGTGGGCTTAGATATAATTACATTTTAAAATAGTATCACCTGAAATTGACAGTGTAGTCTGACTGTACCACACTAGTACCACTTTGGGAATTTGATTACTATATAAACTACACACGATGTTGTAAAATGTCAAGACCAGAGCTCATCCCATATTCACAAATCTGGGGCATTTGGGAGGCACACTTGTAGTAGCTGGTTCTGAGTTAAGAAAGTAGAAGCTGAAAATGTCTGGGTGTCAGCTGGTGTTTCACTTTCAGCAACAACACATCCAGGCCCAGGCCCTCCCTACATACTTTCCTTTGAAAGATTCAAGAGCCATTCAAGAGGTGTGTAATTAGCTAGAGTTTAATTAAAGACCAATTTGAAATGGGCAGACTGAAAGGCAAATTAAAAAAGCTTATAAAACAGAATAACAAGCTCAATATCGCTCTTCAACAACGTTATTTAAATGCCAGTTTTTACAGTTAGAATGTTTACAGTTTTGTGGTTTCCATGTTACTACACTGTTATAAAACTGATGCTATATTTAAAATATGAGACCCAAAATATTTTATAACATGTCAAAAGCTTTCTTTCTCCTACTGTGAGAATAATTTTGACACAGAAGTCAAATACTACAACAAATTGAATCGCTGCAAATGTAAACAAAATTATAAAAATGTACGTAGGCAATGCAATTTGTTTTTACGAGACACTGTATCCTTATATTAACTCATGAATATCCCACTGTCCAGCAAGCATCCATTCAGAAGAAAAAAAGAAAGGCACATGGGTGCAGGTTCACATCCACTATGGAATGCTGGAGCATGTAGAAAGAACCACTAGTTTAAATCAAACACTGTACATGTTCCCAAGGAGTCTCTATCCTCACTATGGCTGTTAGGTATTTATAGCATTGAGGTATATTAATAGGGGTGAAAGTAGAATTCATTTATTTGTGGTATGGGAGCTCCTAAATGTGCCCACATTGTTTTATCAGCCTAATCATAGAATTATATACAGTGTAGATTCCCTATTAATTCAATATGATCTCTGTGGGCCTAGTCGTAATTTGTCATTTAGCTTTTAAAATGTACTACCTTTTAATTGTGGCATAAACCAAACCAGTAATGATGATTTCATCTGATTGTCAAACAATCCCTTCTAAGGGCTCCTTTACTAGGCTACCTGCGCACGTTCATCCACTCACAACATATTACCAACCTCCAAACAGTGGTGAATGGAAAGAGACTTCTGTTGCACAAAACACCAAAAATACATTTGGCGATAGTCATTAAGCCAGAATTTATGCATCCACTGCTGTCAGCACTTTGGCCACTCATCTCTGCCTTGGCAAAATGTCAGTGTTCTTGTGAAACAACATCGCATTTTGGAGCATAGACTATACCACCCGTTTTCCAAGTCCATTTGCACATTTTACATGCCTCTGACTTGCAATAATGATAAAAAGTGGTCTAATTGCCTACAATTTTCTTGACATTTTGTTTTAATTATTGTGATAGGCTCATGTTTTACCGGTACGGCGTACCCCCACTATTTATTTTGCCAGGACGCCGTACCCGACTGTACTGCCTTACTTTCACCCTGGGTATAAAAGAACTAGAGACTGCGTCCAAGATGGCTGACCGTTGTTTTCAAGGTAAACTACTCACGTTCGCATACCCATTTCGAGGTTCCTGCAATCCTTCTTACTGGGATTACTACATCTGCGCACTAGCACTCAGTGCTCACTGGACAGACAGCAGTGTTGCATGAACATGCTCCGGGAACTCACTTGAGAGAAGCCAGCAGGCCACAGCCGGCCCGGTTCCTGTCAAAGATAGAGTGGGCCTGTCATCACTCCATGTACTGGGCAGGCTCTGAACTGGGCGCCACTGGGTAGCATATGTTCAGAGACATGTAGTGATTGGTTTTTGGTATCCTGAGACAGGGCAAGTCTGCCCAAATCTCTTGAAATTAATAATTTGACAAAAGAAAATAGATATTGGACCTAAAATTATGAATTAATTCTGAGGAATGGCTGCCTGTTCAATAGAGAGATGTACAGTTCTGCAACACAGAGCCAGTCAATGTGCAGATCATGGCCGTTTCCCCTCAGTTTTAGATCAGAATTTATTTGAATCTAATCTCTCAATTCATTAAAAGTGGTGTAAATGTGAAACCGATCCACCCAACCATGAAAATATGTGCCATATGGATATCAGTGTCACACCCTGACCTTAGTTCCTTTTTTATGTCTCTATTTTGGTTTGGTCAGGGCGTGAGTTGGGGTGGGCATTCTATGTCTGGTGTTCTATGTTGTCTATTTCTTTGTGTTTGGCCGTGTGTGGTTCTCAATCAGAGGCAGCTGTCTATCGTTGTCTCTGATTGAGAACCATACTTAGGTAGCCTGTTCCCACCTGTGTTTGTGGGTAGTTGTTTTCTGTCTCTGTGTCTGCACCAGACAGAACTGTTTCGTGTTGGTCTATTTTTGTTATTTTGTCTTAATGTTCTGAGTTAAAATAAATATTAACATGGACACTTACCACGCTGTGTTTTGGTCCGATCTTGACTACTCTTCATCAGACGAAGAGGATCATTACAATCAGTCTAAATGTAAGAATATTGAATGTTTCTTCCTGGCATAATAAAATCTGACGTGAGAAAATATGTTTGATAAACAGTTAAGGTTTGAATTGTGTAGTGCCTAACTAAATACAAATTATATTTAGTGTATCACAACTTTCAGCAAATGATAAAAACATGATTACCATCTGTTTTTTGAAGAGGTTGCTGCTAAACCTTTTGATGAGGCAGCAGAGCCATTTAATACCTCTAGCAGATGTTGTGGTATACTCAACTGGGGAGACTTTGGCAAAGGCAAATCTAAGAACTTTTTATCCTCTTGGAAAAACAGCTTTCTTTTACACCTGGGTGACAGATCCATTGTTATAGCCAATACGTATACAAACTCTCCCTCTGTGCCCATTTGTCAAAAGGCCTGGGAATTGCCAGGGACCTTCACGATATTATCATGATACTTAAGTGCCAATACGCTATGTTTTGGGATTCTCACGATTCTATATGTATTGCGATTCGATACTGCGATTCAGAGAGACGAGAGAGCATGAGAACAAGTTTTGATCAGTCAGGGAAATAAATAGGCTCACTATTTACAAAGAATATGGAGAACAAGCTATAGCATGAAGCTATACTGAAGTTTTGGCGGATGTACAACTGGCTAGCTCTAGATAACGCTACCTACAGTAGCATATATACATTACATGACCAAAAGTATGTCCAATGGCGGCGAGTTTTACATCACTCCAGCCAACACTTGGCATTGCGTATAGTGATCTTAAGCTTGTGTGTGGCTGTTCGGCCATGGAAACCCATTTCATGAAGCTCCCGACTAACAGTTATTTTGCTGACGTTGCTTCCAAAGGCAGTTTTTACGCATTATGCACTTCAGCACTCAGCGGTCCCGTTCTGTGAGCTTGTGTGGCCTACCATTTCACGGCTGAGCTGTTGTTGCTCCTAGACATTTCCACTTCACAATAACAGCACTTACAGTTGACCGGGGCAGCTTTAGCAGGGCAGAAATTTGCCAAACAGACTTGTTGGAAAGGTGGCATCCTATGATGATGCCACGTTGAAAGTCAATGAGCTCCAATTTTATACACCTGTAAGCAACGGGTGTGGCTGAAATAGCAAAATCCACTAATTTGAAGGGGTGTCCACATACTTTTCTATATAGTGTGTATATACATTTGAAGTCGGAAGTTTACATACACTTAGGTTGGAGTCATTAAAACTCGTTTTTCAACCACTCCACAAATATCTTGTTTGTGGATACTTTGTGCATGACACAAGTCATTTTTCCAACAATTGTTTACGGACAGATTATTTCACTTATAATTCACTGTATCACAATTCCAGTGGGTCAGAAGTTTACATACACTAAGTTGACTGTGCCTATAAACAGCTTGGAAAATTCCAGAAAATGATTTCATGGCTTTAGAAGCTTCTGATAGGCTAATTGACATCATTTGAGTCAATTGGAGGTGCACCTGTGGATGTACAGTGGGGCAAAAAAGTATTTAGTCAGCCACCAATTGTGCAAGTTCTCCCACTTAAAAAGATGAGAGAGGCCTGTAATTTTCATCATAGGTACACTTCAACCATGACAGACAAAATGAGAAAAAAAAATCCAGAAAATCACATTGTAGGATTTTTAATGAATTTATTTGCAAATTATGGTGGAAAATAAGTATTTGGTCAATAACAAAAGTTTATCTCAATACTTTGTTATATACCCTTTGTTGGCAATGACAGAGGTCAAACGTTTTCTGTAAGTCTTCACAAGGTTTTCACACACTGTTGCTGGTATTTTGGCCCATTCCTCCATGCAGATCTCCTCTAGAGCAGTGATGTTTTGGGGCTGTTGCTGGGCAACACGGACTTTCAACTCCCTCCAAAGATTTTCTATGGGGTTGAGATCTGGAGACTGGCTAGGCCACTCCAGGACCTTGAAAGATTGTACTTTTTAGAGAAAGAATAGAATAGAACTGTTTGGCCATAATGACCATCGTTATGTTTGGAGGAAAAGGGGGAGGCTTGCAAGCCGAAGAACACCATTGCAACCGTGAAGCACGGGGGTGGCAGCATCATGTTGTGGGGGTGCTTTGCTGCAGGAGGGACTGGTGCACTTCACAAAATAGATGGCATCATGAGGATGGAAAATTAGTTGTGGCAAAATGGCTTAAGGACAACAAAGTCAAGGTATTGGAGTGGCCATCACAAAGCCCTGACCTCAATCCTATAGAAAAGTTGTGAAAAAGTGTGTGCGAGGAAGGAGGCATACAAACCTGACTCAGTTACACCAGCTCTGTCAGGAGGAATGGGCCAAAATTCACCCAACTTATTGTGGGAAGCTTGTGGAAGGCTACCCGAAACGTTTGACCCAAGTTAAACAATTTAAAGGCAATGCTACCAAATACTAATGTATGTAAACTTCTGACCCACTGGGAATGTGATGAAAGAAATAAAAGCTGAAATAAATCATTCTCTCTACTATTATTCTGACATTTCACATTCTTAAAATAAATTGGTGATCCTAACTGACCTAAGACAGGGAATTTTTACTAGGATTGAGTTTACTAAACTGAGTTTAAATGTATTTGGCTAAGGTGTATGTAAACTTCTGACCTCAACTGTATATACAATATATACACTGAGTGGACAAAACTTTATGACATAGATTGACAAGATGAATCCAGGTGAAAGCTATGATCCCTTGTGTCACTTGTTAAATCAACTTCAATCAGAGTAAATGATGGGGAGGAGACAGGTAAAAAAATATTTTTTAAGCCTTGAGATAATTGAGGCATGGACTATGTGTGTGTGCCATTCAGAGCGTGAATGGGCAAGATAAAATATTTAAATGCATTTGAATGGGTTATGGTAGTAGGTGCCAGGCCAGGTGCGCTGGTGAATCAAGAACTGCAACGCTGCTGGGTTTTTCACACTAAACAGTTTCCCGTGTGTATCAAGAATGGTTCACCACCCAAAGGACATCCAGCCAACTTGACGCAACTGGAGTCAACATGGGCCAGCATCCCTGTGGAACGCTTTCGACATCGTGTGGTGTCCATGCCCCGGGTGCAACTCAAAATTAGGAAGGTGTTCTTAATGTTTTGTACACTCAGTGTGCATCTACTTGGAGTCAAATATCAATATAATATCGTCCGAAAATAATATTGTGATATGTAACTGTATACATTTTTTCCCACATCACTATTTGTCATACTATGTAACAACTATGTAATAAAAAGGTAAATTGTTTGCAATTCCTTTTACTCCTGTCTTTTGTTTGTTTATTAATGTCATCACTATCAGGTGGCGTTACTGTTGGTTTGGTTGAAGCTTTGAGCCACAACTGGGTCCCTCTTTTCCTGCACACGTTTACACAATTACAACCCCAGGCATGCACATCCATAGAAGCATATCAACCCCCCCCCCAAAAAAACACACGCACCCCAGCAGCATCTGTCTGACTGTCTCTAGTTTTTCTCTGCAGGATGTGTGCAGACGACAGCCTGAATAAAGCAGTCCATCAGACTGCTTCATACCCCATTACAAGGAAGAGCATTGCACAGAAACATGTTTCCTCTAATTGAACTGGATCGAACAAGAAAGTTGCTCTTTCCATGAAGAGATGTGTGGGTGGATGATAATTCCTGACTTTCTACCTCTTTAAAAAGTAGCAGAAGCCTCCTCCTTTCTCTTGAGAAGCTTTCTGTGTGACCTTGTTTCCTTGGAGTTAAAAAACAGGAGAGAGAGCAGAGAGGAGGAGGGTAAAGAGAGGGAGGAGGGGAGRAGGCTCGGTAGGGGTAGGGAGGAGGGGAGATGGGGTAACTTCAAAAACCCACATCAAAAGGAATAAATAATTGTTTCTGCTGGTTTTGTTGTTGTGATACGGATCGGCAAAGCAGCGAGTGGCGAGCAGGAAGCTTTGATTTGAGGCAGCCTTCCTGGAGAGGGGTTCCTTCTGTTGGCGGCTGAGTGGAGGAGAGAGCGGGGGCCCTACTGATTAAACTCCTGTTTGTTTTAATCTTCCCTCTGCCCCAGGGGAGGCCCACAGAGAGGCAGAGAGCCTGCTGGGGGGAGACGCAGCGCAATGCTGGGCTCCAGAGGCCCACGCCCTCTCCTCTCCACCAGCATCCTGGAAGAGGGAGAGAGCTAGGCGACGTGTGCTGCATCACAGTGTAAAGAGGYAAAAGGGGGTTGGTGGATGACTAGGAATAGGGTGTTCACAATGGGGGGGTTAAGTGGGTTTGGGGTTAGAATGAGATTGCAACAGTGAAAGCTTATGAGCTTGTTTTCAACTGTAATTTCATTGCTTGATTGTCAGATGGTGGGTCTACAGTATAATGTTGCCCAAACATCTGTTTGGTTGTCTATTGACTGATGTTCTCCAGGCCTCTGGTCTATCATGTTTGTAGACTATGTCTTTGTTTCCCCACTTCCATATGTACAGCAAGGTACATTCCTCTTTAAACTGGCCTAGGCTTTGAGGTCTCCAAATAGCATTTTGCAGTAGGCCTATAAACGTTTTGCTAAACATTGATGACAAGATGGCTCTGACAGACATGGTTGCCCGGTTCCTAGCCAACTTTGCAGTCTTGTTAATTTTAATGTTATTTTTACTTTATTTGCTTTGACTCTTATTATTGATATTGATCAGTGACGTCCGCTGATTGGCTGAATACACAGGGCGTGAGGTGGTTGGAGTTGTCAACAAAGCAGCATGACAGAAATATGATGCCAAGTTTTCGAACTACCGGAGGTTTCTTTGAGAATATACGCTACCGTTCAAAAGTTTGGGGTTGCTTAGAAATGTCCTTGTTGACTGACGAGTTTCAGAAGAAAGTTCTTTGTTTCTGGACATTTTGAGCCTGTAATCAAATCCACATATGCTGATGCTCCAGATACTCAACTAGTCTAAAGTAGGACAGTTTTATTGCTTCTTTAATCAGAACAACAGTTTCAGCTGTGCTAACATAATTGCAAAAGGGTTTTCTAATGATCAATTAACCTTTTAAATTATAAACTTGGATTAGCTAACACAACGTGCCATTGGAACACAGGAGTGATGGTTGCTGATAATGGGCCTCTGTACGCCTATGTAAATATCCATAAAAAATCAGCCGTTTCCAGATTTAATAGTCATTTACAACATTAACAATGTCTACACTGTATTTCTGATCAATTTGATGCTATTTTAATGGATGAAAAATGTGCTTTTCTTTCAAAACAAGGACATTTCTAAGTGACCCCAAACTTTTGAACGTTAGTGTGTATATATATGCGATCTGTGCATGTGAAAAAAAGCATAAATACACCTATTTCACTAATGACCACTGCTGCACATGCTGCCACTGTTTTGAACAGATTAGATTATACTATTTAGAACGAGCAGCCAGGTCAAGAACGAATGGGTGCACCAGTGAGACCGTGACAAGCATGCAGATGCAATAAGTGAAAACACATTATCTAACTGTGGATAGCTAGCTAACATAATGTCAAAAAGCATGGTGCGCTAGCCAGTTAACTTTTCACTTTGAGTCAGACAGATATTAGTCTTGAAAAACTTGAAATTGGCATGGGATATAAATAGCTAGCAAGCTACCAGCTAGCTATAGCTAGAGTAGTTAGCTACTTATCAAAGGTAAATAACTTTAACAAAAAATCGACCAAACAATTTCTCACTGTTTCTCAAAATTACTGTAGCTGGCTAATTCATTTGATCATGCTCTGTGATACACCAGGTTTTATGCTGTTTTAGTCCTCACAACATGTCGCCCTGTCACCTAGCTACAGTAGAACCTGATAAACAACATGGGGGTAAACAATAAGCCACCGTCATGCTTTTTGTCCTACCAGATCCTCCATGAGAGCTAGTGTGCTAGCAGTTCCCCCTCATATCAGATAGCTGGCAAAACAATCCAAACAATGTTCGCATGCCTATATGCCCGTGGAGGTGGAGCTTCTGCTGCTGGCAGTCACTGAGGGGCAGAGTAGTAAGTAACTGAACAGCTTGTTTTGAACAGTATATTTTTGATAGAGGAAAATGTAGATATTTAACACACCTTTACCAATCACAAAGCAGTTAACCCACTGGTCCTAGGCCGTCATTGAAAATAAGAATTTGGTCTAACTGACTTGCCTAGTTAACTAAAGGTAAAATTTTAAATAAATAAACAAGTGGGGCGTCGCTCCTAACGCCCCAATGGGTGGGCTGCCACTGATATTGATTATTGTACAGCAATGTCGAGGGAGCTAGCGCACAAGCATTTCGCTGCACCTTTTATACCTCCTCTAAACTGTGTATGTGACAAATACAATTTTATTTTATACAACACTCTGTTTTTATCACCCTCTCTGTTTCTACTCCCTTTCTCAATTTTGCAGCCACCCACATGGTAGCTGTAAGTTCCAATAACCTTGTCCAGGTTGTCCACGCCTCTTTCTTGTGATTGTCCAGGATGATGGCTTCCTGTCCTCACGATCACTGATCTCAGCCGTGTTTTGCTGTGTGCTCAGGAGGACCATATTCTTGTTCCTCTTTGGGAGGTAAGAATCTAGAGTGATGTTGGGGGTGAAGGCAAACTTTGATGAGAAGGCCTCTCTCTCCATTGTTGCGAGGAATGCTGGGGGGAACTCAGGCTTGTTCTTTCTAACTGTGCCAACCATGGTGATCTTCCTCTTCAGGAGCTGCTGGCTGAGTTCATAAGAGGTGAAGAAATTGTCACATGTGACATTGTGCCCCCTCAGRCCATCTGTCACATCAAGCACAACCCGCATCCCCTGGTTCTTCTCCGGGCCTCCTCTGGTCGGCTTCCCTGTGTAGACTTACATCTTCCAAGCGTAGCTGGATTGTGCGTCACAGGCCACACATATCTTGATGCCATACTTTGCTGGCTTGCCGAGCATATACTGCCGGAAAGGACAGCGACCTCAGTAATTAGTATAAGTGTCACAGAAAACAATCACATAAATCAATGATATTACAGCAATACATAAGAAAATTAACATTATAATAAAATGTACATTATTTACCTCTGAATGAAACCAGTTGCTCATCCACTGTTACTTCAGGCCCAGGGTTGTAGAGGTATGGCAGATGCTCCACCCACTTCTCCCAGACCTCTCTTATGGCCGCCAGTTTGTCTCTCACACGTCTTGCAGGTCTTTACTCGCGGTTATCAAATCGTAGCATTCTTGAGAAAGTGTGAAAGACTTTCAGTGGCATCGTGGCACGGAAAATTGCCCTTCCACTCTCTACATCCCAGAGACTACACGTAGCCTCGCCTCAGGACCTATACACACCCGCTAAGAATAGCAGCCCTATGTAGGCACGCAGGTCAATCTCATCCATCCTTTTCCAGTTGTCTCCATATTCACGGAAACTCTACAAATTTGCCATCTCCAGGATGATTTGTTCGATGGCTGGTGTGATTAACATGTAGAATGTTAAGGCGATGTCCTGGGCATGGGCAACTGCATGTCTTGTGGGCCCTGGGGTAATCCTTATGACATTTTGTGCTGCCGTCCTGCCCTGGTTGTCATATGTTGACAAGGACCATGTTATTTTGCTGTTGTTTAACAAAAATGTCAGAAAGAGACTGCACAAACTTGGCCTACATGGGAGGTCAGGATGGAAGAAGCCTCTGCTCTCAAAAAATAATATCAATACACGACTGACGTTTGCCAGACAACACCTGGGTAAAGACCAACACGTCTCCTCAGTCCGGTGAGATCTGTGCCGGCTCCACGTACGAAGCCTCCAGTGATGATCCATGGCACGAAGCCTCCAGGGATGATCCATGGCCCGGAGTCTGTAGTGATGATCCATGGCACGAAGCCTCCAGTGATAATCCATGGCCTGGAGCCTCCAGTGATAATCCATGGCACGAAGCCTCCAGTGATGATCCATGGCCCGGAGCCTATAGTGATAATCCATGGCACGAAGCCTCCAGTGATGATCCATGGCACGGAGCCTGCAGCGACGGTCTCCAGTCAGGAGCCTGCAGCGACGGTCCCCAGTCCGGAGCCTCCAGCGACGGTCGGCAGTCCGGAGCCTCCAGCGACGGTCCCCAGTCCGGAGCCTCCAGCGACGGTCCCCAGTCCGGAGCCTCCAGCGACGGTCCCCAGTCCGGAGCCTCCAGCGACGGTCCGCAGTCCGGAGCCTCCAACGACGGTCGGCAGTCCGGAGCCTCCAGCGACGGTCGGCAGTCCGGAGCCTCCAGCGACGGTCGGCAGTACAGAGCCTTCAGCGAGGGTTCCCAGTCCAGAACCTTCAGCGAGGGTTCCCAGTCCAGAGTTATTTTGCTTTTGGTGTCATCAATAAAAGGAACGATGTACGCCTACCACGCTGCACCTTGGTCCGGTCATTCCACAAACGAGAGCCGTTACATGAGTACAATCAGTAGCATACATAATCTAAATTTCTCATTGTGTTGTGTGTGTGTGTCTTTGTGATTTTTGTGGTGTGTAAATGATTTTATAACTGCTGGGTCAAAAATGAACCTAAGACTGTCTTTGTACCCTGGTTGTGTACAGCTTTCATGGAAATATGAACAAAGGCGATGTTTCACTTTTTCAAATTTTGGGGTCACTCTAGGAAAAGTCATCAAGACAACACAAAGGTTAAGAAACATTTTTCAACAGAATTGGCAGAATGAATACTTTCATAGCAGCCATATAAGAACAGCATGATCACTTTGCTCCTTGTATATATAATTCCTTTTCACAACTACTGTATCTACGCGCTCTGCTCCTCTTATCTTTTCCCTTCACTTGTGGACAAATCAGCTCTCTGTGACCAGGCGAAAAACTTTCCAAGCCAAACCTTCATATCATGACTGCTAGGCCGTCATTGTGAATAAGAATCTGTTCTGAAGCTAAGTGAAAGTGAAAGTTACAAAAATACAACCAAATATATACAGACATGTGAAAAAGTACACCCTCTGGATTATTTTTATTTATTTTTTACATATTTGAACACATGGATATTTGAGCTAAATTCCCACCACATTCATTGATAAAGGTAACCCAATTAACAAATCACACGCAAAAAATATTTACTTTGAAAACGTTATGCAATTAAAATAAACAAAAATCTATTTTTCTTATGCGGAAAAAGTTAGTACCTTAACCATCACATAAAATGGCTACAATTAGAATCAGGTGCACCAAAACAGGTGCAAATGATTAGAAAATCATAAGCGAGAAACTTAGGAGGGTCAAGCCTTCCATAAAGATTAGAAACTTGGTATGGTTTGGTCTTAACCCTATGGGTGTGTGGTAACACATCATGCCAAGATCAAATGACCTTCGAGGCCCCCAGAAGTAAGATTATTGATGCCCATGAGTCTGGGAGGGGTTACAAATCCATTTCCAAGCAATTCAAAGTACATCATTCCACTGTCCGACGGCTAGGACAGATCGTCCCACCAAATTCAACTCTCTTGCCACAATAAATGTTGAAGTGTATGAGTCAACTGTCAGAAAGAGACTGCACAAACTTGGCCTAGATGGGAGGTCAGAATGGAAGAAGCCTCTGCTCTCAAAAAATAATATCAATACACGACTGACGTTTGCCAGACAACACCTGGGTAAAGACCAGAACTACTGGAACAATGTGACCTGGACAGATGAGTCAAAGGTGGAGTTGTTTGGCTGCAATGCTAGAAGCCATGTTTGGCGAAAACTTAACACTGCCTTTGAACAGAAGAACCTCATACCAACCGTAAAGCATGGAGGCGGTGGCAATATGGTTTGGGGCTGCTTTGCTGCCTCAGGGCCTGGCCAACTTGCCATTATTGAGTCAACCATGAATTCTATATTGTACCAGAGAATTCTTGAGGAGAATGTGAGGCCATTTGTCAAAAAGCTGAAGCTGAACCGAACATGGATCTTGCAACAGGACAATGATCCAAAACATAAAAGCAAAGCTACAACAGACTGTCTCAAAAAGAAGAAATGGAGGGTTATGGAATGACCGAGTCAAAGCCCAGATCTCAATCCTATCGAAATGCTGTGGGGGGACTTGAAGCGGGCCGTGCACGCAAGAAAGCCCTCAAACATGATACAGTTGAAGCAGTACTGTAAAGAAGAGTGGGCAAAAATTCCTCCCAGTCAATGTAAGAGACTGATAGACAGTTTCAATTTCAGACAAAGGGGGCAACACAAGCTATTGAACCTAGGGGTGTATTTATTTTTTCCGCATTATGGAATTGCATTTCTGTTGATTTTTGATGAATAAATGATTGCAAAGTATAATCGTTCAGTGTCATTTGTTGAATTAGGTTACCTTTATCTGTCAACGTGTTGAAGTGAAGATTACATGTCCATCTGTACAAATATGTAAAAAAAACTTTCCAGGGGGGTGTACTTACATTTTCACATGACTGTGTCTCTCTCGCTCTCTCTCTTGCTTCTCCTTAATTTTGGAAGAAATTAATTTGTTCAAAACTGTTCAACTATTGTCTTTCTCTTTGAGTCAACTACTCACCACATTTTATGCACTGCAGTGCTAGCAAGCTGTAGCTTATGCTTTCAGGACTATATTAATTATCTGATCCTTTGATTGGGTGGACAACATGTCAGTTCATGTTGCAAGAGATCTGATAGGTTGGAGGACGTCCTCTGGAAATTGTCATAATTATTGTGTAAGTCTCTGGAACGGGGTAAGAACCAAGAGCCTCCCAGGTTTTGTATTGAAGTCAATGTACCCAGAGGAGGACAGATGCTAGCTGTCCTCTGGCTACACCATGGTGCTAACCTACAGAGTGCTGCTGAGGCTACTGTAGACTATTGCAAAACAATGTGTGTTAATCAATTATTTGGTGACATGAATATATTTTGTATAGTTTTATCTAAAAATGATAGCTTTTTAACTGTTTCACTATTTACATTTTTATGAAATTCATTGAAGAGGTGGTCCTCCACTTCCTCCACTTCCTCCTCTGAGGAGCATCCACTGGTACACGGGGGGCTAGATGTGTACCCTACCGACCGTCTCTCTGTGTAAAATGGCAGTTTTAAGGGCTAAGTTGCCAGAGGTCAGGGGTCGTGCTGTGTAAAACAGCATAGCGGCAGGGGGCTGCTTGTTGAATGTGTGCATTTGGGGGAATGGGGCTCTCACATGCTAATCCCATCAGTTGGCCCCATTGTGCACACGCTACCATGCACATGACACTGCTAGCTAGAGTCACTCTGCCCCATGTAGCCCCCTACTATTCAATGAGGGTTCATGACTCCAAATCAGGAGGCAGAAGAGTGCACACTGTTAAAGATTTAAGGATAAGAACATGGTTCAAAGGGCTATAAACTATGTGCAATTTTAGATGCTTCTGCTTAGCTTAACAATACCTGCAGTTGCCTCCCCAGCGGTCTAAGGCACTGCATCGCGGTGCTAGAGGCGTCACTACAGATCTGGGTTCAGTCCCGGGCTGTGTTGCAGCCGGCTGCGACCGGGAGACCCTTGAGGTGGCGCATAATTGGCCCAGCGTCATCCGGGTTAAGGGAGGGTTTGGCCGGCTGGGTTGCACTTGTCCCATTGCGCTCTAGCGACTCCTTGTGGCGGCCGGGCGCATGCACACTGACTTCGGTTGCCAGCTGTACAGTGTTCCCTCCGATACATTGGGGCGGCTGGCTTCCGGGTTAAGAAAGCAGTGTGTCATGAAGCAGTGCTGCTTGGCAGGGTCATGTTACAAAGGGCGCATGGCTCTCGACCTTCGCCTCTCCCGAGTCCACACAGGACTTGCAGCGATGGGACAAGACTGTAACTACCAATTGAATATCACGAAATTGGGGAGAAAAAGGGGTAAAAAGTTTTTACAAAAAAACTTTATATAACATTGCAGTTACCTGCAGTTACCTGTGGAGTTTTTCCAAGTTTTTAACTCATGTAAGGTTCTAGACTGATGGCAAACTTATCTTTTGAACGCGACCATGCCAACAGTAGATACTGTATGCATGCATGCGTGTCATATTTCTTCTCTGATTCCAGTGGAAATTCTTTATAGTATGAGGAAAAAAGTAGTGTGCTGAAGTTGCTGAACGGCACATTTTGTTGAAGTCCTTTTGTGGTAGTTGTTCAAACATAATCGTCTCATCAGACAATTTTCATCTGTTTTCATTCTCTGAGAGTAAACAATCCCTCTGTCCATCCACCTCTCCACCAGACAGCATGAACTACAGAGCTCGTTATAGAGCTCACATCAAACGCCTCATCACCACCAACTGATGTTTTACATTTTGAATTGATCGTTCAAAACCTGCGGGCGTATGCACGCATTGGATTTGAGGAGAGCTTGGTATGTGCTGACATGAAGACAGATGTATATTTTAGCAGCCATTTCCCTGCTAAACTGCCTAGTGGCTGTGGGGATGACATAGATGAAATGAGAGCTGAGCTGCAAATCTGTTGGATATGTCTCTGGGGCTGCTGCTGTAAGTGGCGTGGAACCCTTCCCTTCCCCCCGTCATCCCCCCATCCCTCCCCTCATCCTTCCTCTCCGCACTCCCTCCATCTCAGCAGAGGTTCTCTGAGCAGAACAGAGGCCCCACGCCAGGCCTCTGGGCAGGCAGCAGGGACACTAACGAGCTGTAATGATCCACAGCCCCGACTATCTCCTGTTCTGTGCTCCTCCAACTCACTCACACCAATACTCACTTACACCAAGACCTACTCAATACTTACACCAAGGCAAACAGAGCAGGCCTCAACACAGGGAGCCCACAGAATTCACAGCTTGTATCGGTAGGTCTGTCCATCTCACAGGGTTTTTTGGTCTAAGGATCGCTGCCAGATCAAACATGAGTCTTATCTCACACATGAAGGAGAAAGGGATTAATGGAAAAGGAGTTACTGTAAATTGGGTATTGAGGAAGATGGTAAGAATGTATTGATTGATCTTTTTATACTGCTTCTGGAATAACATTGGAGAATGTCTGCTTTGATATAATCAAGGTGTACTGCCACCATGCTTCTCTCCCCCTCTCTCTCTGCCAACGCCCCCTATCCCATTACGTTGTGTTCTATCTCCTTCTCCTGCCACCATGCTTCTCTCCCCCTCTCTCTCTGCCAACGCCCCCTATCCCATTACTTTGTGCCCCCATGCTTTTATTGGCCTGTCCATCCTCAGAGAGCTGAAGCCAGATGTGAGAGGGAGGGAGGCTGGAGAGAGGGATTGAAAGCCTGGGTAATTAAGAGCATGTGCCTCTTATCTCGATGGGCCAGAGTTGACATTATCTAAGGAGAAAGAGAGACGAGCCTGACCCCCTACACACCACAACACGCCACAAGGACCTGGAGGCCTGGGATGTCTGTGTGTGAAGGGCCTGAGACTGTACTGTCTGCACATAACCCCCTCTCTCTGTGAAGTGCAAATCACTAGCCTTTCAACCATTAATGATGTGCAGTGGCCCAGCGTCAAAACCGTCAAAGGAAAATCCTGCATAACCAGTCAGGTCATCCATTCTTCAGGGTATTGCACTGTGTGTTGTTGCCGTTGACAACGTCATAGCTGAGGACGCCCCTGAGAGCTTTTCATTCAAGCCCCGTCTTCAACATACAGATGTAGGATCTTAATTTGAGCCAGTTTTCTACAGCAGGAGAATTACCCTGCAGCAACAGGAAATATGAATTATTGTGTGGATTATAGTTCATGGACATTTTTGTAGGGGTTGATACATTTTTGATTAGGGCACATTAAGTCTGAAATGTCAAAGTGGAAATGACAAACTCTAGAAGCCTTTTTAAAACTCAAATACACGACAAGTATGCATTTCCTGCTGTGCAGGAAAATTCTCAGCAACAAAATAGTGATAAAATGAAGATCCTACATCTGCTAACACACAGCTTTTCTCAGGCCCTTCCAATCAGTTGCTTATAGTATCGTACATACTGTAGCCTACAGCTCAAATGTGCCATTTTGTGGGGAAATGGCAAAGGGAATCAGAATGACATCCAGCCCTGCATGCCTCAGCATGGCTCACTTTAAGAACAGCACAGCTGTCACATCAGCACTAAATGATTCTGAGGGTCATATGTGAGTGCCACTAGTGAGTGGCACCAGCATCCCCTACAGCTGACAACAGGGCTTCTGCTGATGCTTGTAGCTGATGGTGCTGATGCTAGTCTACGAACAGTTTACCTCAATTCAAGAGACTCAGACTAACACTAGGTTTCATAGAAAAATAATACGAACAAAACTCAAGTATTATCTCTGAAGTAGGTTTCATTATAGACGTAGTAGCCTGTTATAGTAGTTGTCTTGGTTGTTCAAACTGAACAGCTCCTCTGGGCATTGATTTCAATAGCCTGCCTACTTGAATACTGGCCATCTTCAGGGAGCCTTTCACGCCTGCTACTGTATGGCAGAAAGTGCCTGTTGTGTTAACAAGCAGGATATCCTTTTAACTTTCAAAGTTAGTTACATAAACCTAGGATTGACCAGCATCCAACAACCTCCCAGGGTTGGTTTATTTATTTCACTGGGCCCTGTGTCTCATAGTGTCTGTGCTGCTGGCTTTTGAAGGACGAGGGCTTGTTGATGTCACCAGCGAGGCTCTACAGAAGTCATCAAACAGGCCATTTTCAGAGGATGTTGAAGACTTGGCAAGCGGCCGTTGTAACAGATTAAAAGATGTCTACATCAAAGTTGTAGCAACACATTGTTTAGATGGCAATGCTGTTTGCCGTCGGTTCCAGCTAGGTCTTCTTCCTGTAAATTAAGTTTGAGGCTGAGGGGCAGACTACACTGTAGTGTCGTTGGTTTGAAAACTCTCTGTAGTCAACCCTAGTTGGCCTCAGTGAGAGACAGAGACACACTGTCTGCCACAAAAGTCAGTGTCCCCTTTTTGTTGTTGTGGAGCTGGAGCATATTCCCCTGGTGGAATAATGAGCATGAGGCCGTCAGACAGACTGCAAAGCTGGATTTGCTCTGTGAAGTGAGTGCCAGGAACGCACATCCATCCTAGTTAGCGTGGCCCGCAGCCCCTGAGAACAAAAAGTTCCCGTCTCCCAGCACTTTGAAAGTCATTGTGTTTGTATCAGTCCCCCTTCAAGTGTGTAATTGAGTGCTTACTGGATCTTTTCATTAACTCACAATTTGGATAGACTACCGCAAGTGACTAGTCCAACTATGGCATAGCATGGTTCAGCTTCACTTTCAACCCAGTTTCCCTTTAAACTCATGTTTCTATGTTCAATGTTTCCTAAAATGTGCCTCGAAGTGCGTGAAATTAACAGTGAACCGACTTAAAGGTCTTTAAGGTTCCTTCTTGAAATACATCAGTAGTCACTTGCTGCCTTGCCTCGCTCCTCGCTTTGGATATATGAGAGAGGTATGGGCATAAATTTCATATTGGACATTCGATGGAAATTAAAAGGAAGTTTTGGTTATTTTGATCCAAGTATTGAAAGTAGATAAAAAAGCATTGGTCTAAAGAGCGTATATAAAGGGCTTACGTTTTCTATAATATTAAACCAAGTCCGGCCTTTGATCTTTTAATCCTGTGCTCATAAGGTTGTGAGATAAGAAGGCATTACTAACTTCTCTTTCTTAGCCAATCTAATAGTCAAGGAAGAGCAGAGCCCACATAATGAGCTCCTTTACCATCTTTTGAAGACAAATTGGAATGAAAGTCCATGTTTAATGGATCTTCCTTTCAACAGAACTCTGTTTAAAGTGGACACTGAGATAGGAAGTCACATTAAGAGTTCCCCAAACAGAGTGGAGAGTACTGGAGTCTTTCCTCTCAGCTCCACATCTTTATCTCATCCTGGCTGTCTGCCCTTCTGTCTCATGTCTTCATGGTATCATCTTGATATTATATCTTTATTTAGCCCAACACTGTCACCCAAAATGACTTGCAGAGCTTAGGTACATATAAGAGAGGACACAAGTCGTCCTACCCATCATATAGAGTCCCGGACCAGCCCAGGGGTCTCTGTCTCTCTGTGTCTGTCGGCCTTGTCATCACAATCTTCAGATCTGCCAATGCCAGCTGTGTACACCTCTCCCTTCTGAGTCATACAGCTCTATTTGGGATGTACTGTCCGAATGCCCGCCTGTTCGTTTGTGTGCGTGTGTGTGCCTGTCCTGCCAAGTATATCCATTTACTTACAGACAGATTAGAGCTGTCTGTCCCTCACCTGATGGTTATTATTTGGCAATGGGCTCTGTCTGGCTGTCTCTCACAGGCTGTGTTGGACCTTTAATTGGACAACTCTCTCGCTCTCACTCTCACCAGCAGAATAGTTATTTACATCGCTAATGCTTTCATCTGATATTCCCTTTGTGCTATTGTTGTGCAACTGCAAGGGGTTCTCAGGTTCAGATCTAAAAGACATCACTTGCAGTACAAAGAAAAAAAATGTTTTTGATTTGATTAATATGTTATTTTTCTCATATCTTGCATTCTCTGTAGACAAATTATGCCACTGAAATGATTAGGGGTCTGTTTGGTGGGGTAAGACAAGGCCAGCTTGTACTGTATAGACTAGAGAATAGCGTCCAGGGCTGGAGCACACCACAGGGACATAATTCAGATATTACATTTTTATTTTATACTTCTGAGGGCCCCTCGATCGTGTGGCTGCATTCATCTGTTCTTTTGATGCCGGCTAAAGGAGAAGGCAGCCATTGTCCCCAATAGCCTGCAGGAATGTTGTAGGCTATGCAGAATGAGTCAATGGGGAGCGAGAGAATCGGGGGCTGGTTAAATGTCACCCTCACATGGCTGCCGACTCGGCGCGCTCCGCTCACATATGTGTCTGGGCCTGAGCTCTGGCCCTCTCTTTCCCCCACTACTCTCTCTGTCTCCTTGTCCCCTCATCCATCTCTGTGTCTCTTTATTCCTCTGTCTCCAGTGTCTCCGCGGTCTGCTCTGTCTCAGATGTACATGCCATCTGGTCTGGCTCCACATCTGTGGATATCCTGTCTACAAAGCCCAGACAGAGACAGCAGCGCTCTTTGTGCAGTGACTCTGCTGTGCTCTCTGTGCTCTGGGGCACCTGCTATGGCTTAAATCAGTTTACTGATGCAAAAGAGGGCCAGACCATTAATAGTGTCCTCTAAACGCTAAGCATCACACATCGTAAAGCATTTGTTGGGAATATCATTTATAGCCACAGGTTTAGTCCTTGGGACACTCTGGGAATACATGCATGCGGGCGGTAGTACAAAGGGGGAATGTTTTGCCGTGCAGACCTGTCTGTCTGTGGATGAGGCTACAGTGCACATTTGCACAATCATCAATGTCAACCCTTTGCTATCGAGAGAATCATAGTAAGAACATTGGACACAACAAAATTGCTTGAAAGAAGGAAACATTCCTGAGCACCTATCTACATGATAAATGATTGTATCAATAAAGCAAAGGACCTAAATCTGCTTTATTTTCTCTTTTTTCCTTTTTTAAACCTTTTTGGTTGAGGGGGTTTTGTTTTTTGTCTCTGGCTTCAAACAATGACATCAATGAGTAGAAGACTAATTGTTGTTCATTCCGTTTGGCCTTGGCAGCGCTCTGCTCTCCAGATGTGTTCAATATGTGAAAAGCCAGAGAGAGCAGCAATGTGCATACGAGGAATGAGGGGCCATGTGTCATTAACAGTTCCCATAGGGATGAGTGCTTGTAGACATTTGATTCATTATACAAAGTTACAATACCTAGAATGGACTTTGTTGTATAACTCCTTGAAAAGGGAAGTCTAGCCTCCTTGTGTAAATATAGAATTATAAAGCACATGCGTATATGTATTGGCACAACTTTTTCTTAAAAATGCTATTATGCCTGTGTAACTGCATTGTAATTATCCTAGAAGCATTATATTAACAGTCATTTACTGCTTTTATATTACAATGCAGTTACACCGCTGCGCTCCCGAGTGGCGCAGCGGTCTAAGGCACTGCATCGCAGTGCTTGAGGCATCTTTACAGACCCTGGTCGATTCCAGGCTGTATAACCACCCGGCCATGATTGGGAGTCCCATAGGGTGGCACACAATTGGCCCAGCGTCGTCCGGGTTAGGGTTTGGCTGGGGTAGGCCGTCACTGTAAATAAAAATGTGTTCTTAACTGACATGCCTAGTTAAATAAAGGCTAAATACATTTACAGACATACTTTAGGGCAGTGGTATTCAAAGTCAGGGTCGTGACCCTAGCGCAAGAGAACTGCAGTGGGAGGGATTATTGTATGGAACAATATACAAACGTTTTTGAGAAAGATAATTTGAAAGATAGAATTTTATTGAGTAAATGTATTTAGTGGTTTCTTTTTTTATTTTGATGAGACGAATGTAATTAGATTTAGGGTGGGGTCGGGTCACAAGAAATCCATGGGAAAACAATGGGGTCCCCAGAAATTCTGGCCGCAAAAATGGGGTCCCGGCTGAAAAAGTTTGAATACCACTGCTGAAACAAAATCACATTGAGTGAAAAGCAAATTAGGCTAATCCACTTGTTAAGCTATTTATTTTGAACCCTAATTTAACCAACTACATAACATGCTGGCAAAATGTTCTGGTCAGTGCTTTTAAATGAGCCAACTAGACAAGATGATCATGAGAGCACTCACCTTAATTTAGCTAACATTTCCACAGTGTAATTGCAGCCTAACCAGTGACGTGTATTCATGGCTGTGGTGGGCTATGCGAAGAGATGGGTGAAGTGACATGTCTCGCAAAGTTTAGAACAGCCAGGTGGATAGTAGTAACGGGCGCTGCCTAGCAACTCTCAAGAGTTTAAGAGCGTAGTGCGTGCCAATGCCACATCAGCATTACGGCAACATTACATACTAAGCCGTAGGCAGAACTAGGTAGAACTTTAGCGCAATCTTGACTAGGTTGTTTGGCGGAAATAAAGGTAGAGGCTTTGTCGCCGAAAATATATTTTCATATATAAATAAAAGTCGGCAAAAGTTTGGTGGGATGCTAAATTTGGCGAAAAAACGTCTTGGTTTGAAAGGTGTAGCCTAATAGTTTGAGGTTTTCCGTTATTAGACAAATCAAATCAAATCAAATTGTATTAGTCACATGCGCCGACTACAACAGGTGTAGACCTTACAGTGAAATGCTTACTTACGAGCCCCTAACCAACAGTGCAGTTTCAAAAAATACAGACAAGAATAAGTGATAAAAGTAACAAGTAATTAAAGAGCAGCAGTAAAAAAATTCAATATATACAGGGGGGTGCCGGTACAGAGTCAATGTGCGGGGGCACCGGTTAGTTTGAGGTAGTATGTACATGTAGGTAGAGTTATTAAAGTGACTATAAATAGATGACAACAGAGAGTGGCAGTGGTGTGGAGAGGGGGGGGGGGGGGGGGGACAATGCAAATAGTCTGGGTAGCCATTTGACTAGATGTTCAGGAATCTTATAGCTTGGGGGTAGAAACTGACAATTTTTAGGGCCTTCCTCTGACACCGCCGGGTATAGAGGTGCTGGATGGCAGGAAGCTTGGCCCCAGTGATGTACTGGGCCGTACGCACTACCCTCTGGAGTGCCTTGTACTCTCGATGGTGCAGCTGTAGAACCTTTTGAGGATCTGAGGACCCATGACAAATATTTTCAGTCTCCTGACAGGTCGTGCCCGCTTCACGACTGTCTTGGTGTGCTTGGACCATGTTAGTTTGTTGGTGATGTGTACACCAAGGAACTTGAAGCTCTCAACCTGCTCCACTGTAGCCCCGTCGATGAGAATGGGGACGTGGTCGGTCCTCTTTTTCCTGTAGTCCACAATCATCTCCTTTGTCTTGATCACGTTGAGGGAGAGGTTGTTGTCCTGGCACCACACGGCCAGGTCTTTGACCTCCTCCTTATAGGCTGTCTCGTTGTTGTCGGTGATCAGGCCTACCACTGTTGTGTCATCTGCAAATTGAATGATGGTGTTGGAGTCGTGCCTGGCTGTGCAGTCATGACAGTTCCAGTTCTGACATGGCATGGAGCAGGACAGGCAGCAGGAGACCATGGAGGGGGTGAGTAATTCTTGTAACTCATTTCACATCTCCTAAAAGCATGTAGTGAGCAGAAAAACAGCTAGGCCAAGCACAGAGGGAGAGACAGCGGTTGAACCACCCATCAACCAGCCAAGCAAGCACTTTAAAACTGCAGGGTAGTCACCCTGAACAGACAACAATGAGTCATAGCAGCCCTGTCTCTCCTGTCAAAACAACAGACAAGAGCAGGGCTGCTGGAGCGTGTCGGTGGGTGGGTAGGTTGAGGAGAACTCATCTCATCTACCCTCAATCAACTCCCATTAGGATGGTCCCTGGAGGTCTCTGGTTTGATTGATTTGATTGACTTTATTTGGGAGGGGGGGACATGGACCAAACAAATGGTTAAATCATTTGCTTAATATATTTCTGCTCTTTCTACTGTACCTTTTCATGTTGTGGCAGTGCGCCTTAGCACTCCATGTATGCACCATGTGACGGAGCTGGCCAATGTCCTGTGCACATAGGCAGATAAAAACACAAGTTCTCACAAATACTGTAGATCTTAACACACTACCACCACCGTCATTGTATACGATAAATCCATTGTTCTTAATTTCATAACCTTAGCCCATCCTTCTCTCTACCATACACTCTTAGCAAAGAAGGTGCTATCTAGAACCTTAAAGGGTTCTTTGGCTGTCCCCATAGGAGAACCCTTTGAAGAACCCTTTTGGGTTCCATGTAAAACCCCTACATGGAACCCAAAATGGTTCTACCTGGGACCAAAAAGGGTTCACCTATGGGGACAGCTGAAGAACCCTTTTGGAACCCTTTTTTTATAAGAGTGTAAAACAGAACAATGTGGTGCTTGCGTAATGGACTGGGAAAACTTCCTCCCCATGCAGTTCCTCAGTAAAGTGATTCAGTAATCCATAATCAACTCCCCCATGCATTTTCTCAGCAATCACCTTGAGTCCCAGCTCTGATATATACTGCACCCAGAGTTCCAGACAAAAGACCACATCTATCCTCTGGGATCAAATATACAGTGGGGTCCGGAATTATTAGAACCCTTGATAAAGATTAGCAAAAAACATTGTATAAAATAAATAATAAACATACTGGACTATATTATATGCAATTTTTTATTTTATACATATACAATTGCTCAGAGAAAGAGATTTTGTTTAACAAGTAATAAATATTGGATCCCCTGTTTTCAATACTCCAGAACCCTCCCTTTGCCAGGATAACCATACTGATCCTTTTTCTAAAATGTTTCATGAGATTGGAGAACAAATAAAATAAAATTTTATTTGACACATGCTTCGTAAACAACAGGTGTAGACTAACAGTGAAATGCTTACTTACGGGCCATTCCAACAATGTAGAGATAAAAAAAGAGAAATAATTGAAAAATAATAACACAAGGAATAAATACACAATGACTAACAATAACTTGGCTATATACATGGGGTACCAGTACCGAGTCAGGATGTGCAGGGTTACGAGGTAATTGAGGTAGATATGTACATACAATGCTTTCAGAAAGTACTGAGACCCCTTGACTTTTTCCACATTTTGTTAGGTTACAGCCTTATTCTAAAATGTATTAAATTTGTGTTTTTCCTCATCAATTTACACACAATACCCCATAATTACAAAGTGACATACCTTATTTACATAAGTATTCAGACCCTTTGCTATGAGACTCGAAATCAAGCTTAGGTGCATCCTGTTTCCAATGATCATCCTTGAGATGTTTCTACAACTCGATTGGAGTCCACCTGCGGTAAATTCAATTGATTGGACATTATTTGGAAAGGCACACACCTGTCTATATAAGGTCCCACAGTTGACAGAGCAAAAACCAAGCCATGAGGTCGAAGGAATTGTCCGTAGAGCTCCGAGACAGGATTGTGTAGAGGCACAGATCTGGGGAAGGGTACCAAACATTTTCTGTAGCATTGAAGTTCCCTAAGAACACAGTAGCCTCCATCATTCTTAAATGGAAGAAGATTGGAACCACCAAGACTCTTCCTAGAGCTGTCCACCTGGCCAAACTGAGCAATCGGGGAGAAGGGCCTTGGTCAGGGAGGTGACAAAGAACCCGATGGTCCCTCTGACAGAGCTCTAGAGTTTCTCTGTGGAGATGGGAGAACCTTCCAGAAGGACAACCATCTCTGCAGCACTCTACCAATCAGGCCTTCATGATAGAGTGGCCAGACGGAAGCCACTCCTCAGTAAAAGGCACATGACAGCCTGCTTGGAGTTTGCCAAAAGGCACCTAAAGGACTCTCAAACCATGAGAAACAAGATTCCCTGGTCTGATGAAACCAAGATTAAACTCTTTGGCCCGAATGCCAAGCGTCACGTCTGGAGGAAACCTGGCACCATCCCTACGGTGAAGATTGGCGGTAGCAGCATCATGCGGTGGGGATGTTTTTCAGCGGCAGGGATTGGGAGACTAGTCAGGATCGAGGCAAAGATGAACGGCGCAAAGTACAGAGAGATCCTTAAAGAAAACCTGCTCCAGAGCACTTAGGACCTCAGACTGGGGTGACGGTTCACCTTCCAACAGGGCAACGACCCTAAGCACACAGCCAAGACAACGCAGGAGTGGCTTCAGGACATGTCTCTGAATGTCCTTGAGTGGCCCAGCCAGAGCCCGGACTTGAATCCAATCAAACATCTCTGGAGAAACCTGAAAATAGCTGTGCAGCAACGCTCCCAATCCAACCAGACAGAGCTTGAGAGGATCTGCAGAGAAGAATGGGAGAAACTCCCCAAATACAGGTGTGCCAAGCTTGTAGCGTCATACTCAAGAAGACTCAAGGCTGTAATTGCTGCCAAAGGTGCGTCAACAAAGTACTGAGTAAAGGGTCTGAATACTTATGCAAAATTTCTAAAAACCTGTTTTTGCTTTGTCATTATGGGCTATTGTTTGTATGTTGAAGAGAAGAAAAAAACGATTTAATACATTTTAGAATAAGGCTGTAACGTAACAAAATGTGGAAAAAGCCAAGGGGTCTGAATACTTTCCGAATGCACTGTATAGAAGGGATCTTAGACCAATCCTCCATACAGAATCTTTTCAGATCCTTGATGTCCTTCGTCTGCGCTTATGGACTGCCCTCTTCAATTCAAACAACAGATTTTCAATAGGGTTAAAGTCCGGAGACTGAGATGGCCATTGCAAACATTTTATTTTGTTTTGCACATAGGAAGATAAAAACACAAATACTGTAGATCTTTACACACTACCACCACCATCATGAGATACAATAAATACATTATTCCTAACTTCCTAACTTTGGCCCATCCTTCTCTCTGCCATAGAAAACAAAACCATGTGGTGCACACGGTTAGTCAGGTTACTTTCTAAATGTAGTCTGTTACAGTTACTAGTTACCTGTCAAAATTGTAATCAGTAACATAACTTTTGGATTACCCAAACTCAGTAACGTAATCTGATTTAATTCAGTTCCTTTTAGATTACTTTCCTCTGAAGAGGCATTAGAAGAAGTCAAAAATGTATGTTACCAGTTGAACTGCCCCTTATCCTATTGTAGGATAAATCAATGTTAAAGTTTACATAGCTGGACATACATGGATGTTAAATTCTACTTTATGTGTTGGTTATGTAGGCTTCTTCTAACCCATCACTTTCTACTACATATAATAATATTATGATTAAATTATATCTTTATATTAATATATTCAATTTATAAATCCAAAATGGATGTAGCAACTACAGATTGCCCCTTTAAGTCTATCAAAACTGCGCAAGTTTGAGCATGTGTACATTAGCCCTATGGATTTTTTTATTTTTTAAATATTTTTATTTTACCCCCTTTTCTCCCCAATTTTCGTGGTATCCAATTGCTAGTAATTACTATCTTGTCTCATCGCTATAACTCCCGTACGGGCTCGGGAGAGACGAAGGTCGAAATCCATGCGTCCTCCTAAACACAACCCAACCAAGCCGCACTGCTTCTTAACACAGCGCGCRTCCAACCCGGAAGCCAGCCGCACCAATGTGTCGGAGGAAACACCGCGCACCTGGCTCCCTTGGTTAGCGCTCACTGCACCCGGCCCGCCACAGGAGTCGCTGGTGCGCAACGAGACAAGGATATCCCTACCGGCCAAACCCTCCCTAACCCGGACGACGCTAGGCCAATTGTGCGTCGCCCCACGGACCTCCCGGTCGCGGCCGGCTGCGACAGAGCCTGGGCGCGAACCCAGAGTCTCTGGTGGCGCAGCTAGCGCTGCGATGCAGTGCCCTAGACCACTGCGCCATCCGGGAGGCCCGCCTATGGATTTTTTATCAGCATTAATTAGATTGAGCAATAAAAGCCCCACTTTTATTCCATAGGCTGGGATCCGCTCTATGCAACTGTTGCAAGAGCACATTTTTCACTGGCTGTACACTGGTTTCAAAAACAATGATTGATATGCAGCTTAAAACCTGTTGAGGATAGAGGGCGCTATTTTCACTTTGGGGAAAAATCGTGCCCAATTTAAACGGCCTCGTACTCTATTCTTGCTCGTACAATATGCATATTATTATTACTATTGGATAGAAAACACTCAAGTTTCTAAAACCGTTTGAATTATATCTGTGAGTAAAACAGAACTCATTTTGCAGCAAACTTCCAGTCAGAAAGTGAAAAATCTCAAATCGAGGCTCTGTTCCAGGCCCTCCCTATCATTTTGCTTGAGATTTATGACTATACATGCACTTCATACGCCTTCCACTAGATGTCAATAGGCTGTGAGAGGTGAAATGGAGTGTATAGGTATTTCTATGGTGAAAAGAGGCCTCTTGGAATGACAGGACCCCAATTTCCTCTGTTCAGGATGACGCGGGATGGACATCAGCTTTGGCTTCTGAAAAGCTTTCCCTATAGACGTGTAATATCTCCGGCTTTGATTTTATTTGATAAATGTGACAATATCATCGTAAAGTATGTTTTTTCAATATAGTTTAATCAGATTATTGATTTTTTTTCTGGAGTTTTGGCGTGTTCCGTTCTCTGAGTTTGTTGACGATGGAGAGCTTCGCGCCACTTGGCAAGTTTTGCTTGCTAAATCGAGAGGGAAAAAGGCCGTTCTAAAACCAAACAACGATTGTTCTGGACGAAGGACCCCTTGATCATCAAAAGTAGGACCCATTTATGATGTTATTTCATATATCTGTCGAACATGTGTACTATTAGTTTGCGCCCAGATTTTGGGCGCTCTCACGCCATAACGTAAGCTGCATGTCGTAATGAAGTTATTTTTAGAATTCTAACACGGCGATTGCATTAAGAACTAAGCTATCTTTAATTTGCTGTCCAACATGTATTTTTTAGTAAAGTCTATGAATAGTTATTTGATTAGAATAGGTGAGTGTCAGAAATTTATCCGGACATTCTGGGAAAAAGATGCTAAGTTTTCCCAATGTAAAACCATGGATTTCAGCTCTAAATATGCACATTTTCGAACAAACCATATATGTATTGTGTAATATGATGTTATAGGACTGTCATCTGATGGAGTTTGAGAAGGTTAGTGAAAAAATGAATATCTTTTGATGGTTTATTCGATATCGCTAACGTGCCTAACGAATCAATGCTGTTGTGTGGTTGGCTATTGTAGTAAGCTAATATAATGCTATATTGTGTTTTCGCTGTAAAACACTTAAAGAATCGGAAATATTGGCTGGATTCACAAGATGTTTGTCTTTAATTTGCTGTACACCATGTATTTTTCATAAATGTTTTATGATGAGTATTTAGGTATTTCAATTTGGTCTCTGTAATTGTTCTAGCTGCTTCGGTGCTATTTCCGATTGTAGCTGCCATGTAAAACTATGATTTATACCTCAAATATGCACATTTTTCGAACAAAACATAGATTTATTGAATAACATGTTATAAGACTGTCATCTGATGAAGTTGTTTCTTGGTTAGTTTGGTTGGTTCTTGGTTAGTTTGGTTGGTTTTGTGCATGCTACCTGTGCTGTGAAAAATGTCTGTGCTTTTATATTTGTATTTGGTGGTGAGCTAACATAAATATACGTGGTGTTTTCGCTGTAAAACATTAAAAAAATCGGACATGTTGGCTGGATTCACAAGATGTTTATCTTTCATTAGCTGTATTGGACTTGTTAATGTGTGAAAGTTAAATATTAAAAAAATATATATTTTGAATTTCGCCTTTTCAGTGGAATGTGGGAGGAGTGGCGCTAGAGGAACCCCTGTCCTAGACAGGTTAAACTTCTTGAATTCAACCGTTATTGGGTTCAAATACACATTTAGATTTGTGAACAGCCATCCACAACAACCACAATCCATAAGGCACAAATAGCTAAATGAGAGAGCAGCAGTGTGATTCACATCAATGCGCTATGTAGATATCAATAATAACTAATGTCCGTATCTCCGTAGACTTCACCACTGCTGTCATCTTACCTCTAAGCGTTTATTCAAGTTGGATAATCTTTGGATGCCAACAGCAGTCGCACCATTGGAAGACATAGCTTGGACCATAGCCTACAAAACCCTATTCCTGCTCTTTTCCCGTGATCTGTCCATCATAGTGGTCTCTGACCTGTGGTCAGACTCGCTCAGCTGGAACAAACTTAAACTTCCGCCTTTTTTCAATGCTGATTTGAATGTCATGGAGAAAACAGAGAAGTGTCAAAGATGTTTTACGCAAACATCCTTTCTGAATTCAAAAGTAATCCTAATTTCACCTTGGTTTAACCAGATAGGCCAGTTGAGAACAAGTTCTCATTTACAACTGTGACCTGGCCAAGATAAAGCAAAGCAGTGCGACACAAACAGCAACACAGAGTTACACATAAACAAACTTACTAGTAATCATCTAGTTTTTCAAAAGTATCTGTAATCTGATTACAATATTTTTTCTAGTAATGTAACAGATTACAGTTAAAAAAAATAATCCCTTACATGTAATGGGTTATTCCTCAACCCTGGTTGTGCATGCATGACTGTGAAAACTTCCGCCCCATAGAGTTCAGCCACTGTTCCTGAGTAAAGTGCTTCAGTAATCAGCTCCCCCGATGCATTCTGCCACATTGGTAGCCTGTCTGTCAGAATGCTTCCAGATGTCCCTTTTCTCAGCCATCATCTTGATTAAGTCCCAGCTCTGTTTCAGCTCTCTTAGCACTAGCGTGTGGCTCTAAATTGCCGGGTGCTGCCGGGTGCTGGGTGCGCTGTAATAGAACATGCAACGCTGCAGTCTCTACTGACTGAGTTGAGCCCAGGGGTGGTAGAGGGTGGAGGTGGATAGGAAGGCCATCAACACTGTACCTCTTTTGTCAACATGTTCCAGGAAGGAACTCCAAGCTCGCACAGTGATAGCGCCAACTTCAAATGGGATTGTGGAAAACCATATTTCACAGATTAAAGAGGGGAGAGAGATGTCAGATGCAGCAATCTGCAGCATCATTTTATATTATAGAACAAGGATAGCACAGTGTCTGCTTGAAGAGGTACTGTATGTCCTTGGATTGGGTGACACCCAGTGCATAGAGTGAGTCCAGGAGAGGAGGCAGTTCCCAACTGCCATTAACTGCTGTTCCCATGCAGTGTTTGATCCTGAGTAAGGATGGACAGCAGTCGAGGAGTAACTTCCTCATGTTAAAACACCACAGGACACTCCCAACCCCTTATGTGAATCTCAAGAGTCACGCCAACATTTCAACACAACCTTTCCGGGGAGGAAAAGGGGTGACAGATGACTATGCAGAACAACACTCTGTAGCCTAACTTCCCCATTCCTTCAACACTGACACTGTCTCCTATAATTCTTGGTTCCTCCCAGATTTGGTGCCTGTTTTGTTTTGGGAACAGAAGTCATCTGGGGATTGATCCAGTTTATAGTTAACAACATCGGGACTTTGAACTCTGAACAGATCTATTGTGAAACCGGTCTCGGTCTCCTTAGGGGCGGGAGTTTGTAATTCCACACAACTACAAAGCCAACCTGGCGAAAGACGTCTCTAAGTGATTGCCTGGTTAATTAGCTCTGTAAAAAATGTTATGTTGTGTTGGAGAGTGCCGGCCCGGAAGCTCAAAGGCCACGTTGCTGTAATCTTACCTCCTGCCTTCCCAGCAGACGGCCTGAGTCTGGGGTGCTCTCATCACAGGGAAGCTGTGTACTCTCTGATAATGGAGTTTGAGACATTCTACAGAATCACAGCAAAGGCCTTTCAAATGTGTTGTTTATGTCATTATTATACTCTTGAATCGGCTGATTGTCAAGGGTAGTTTGAAGATGAAACACTGTGTCAATTAAAGTGATCTGCATTTGCATTTGTACGGCTGAAATAAACCGCAACAATCACAATTACAGGCTTTTCTGATGTGTAGACATGAACACAAACGTGATTAAAATATTGTTTCCTATTATTGTTTATTTGGAAATGTCTAAGAAGTTATTTCACACAAGTATAAAAGAGCCCCTCTCATCACCATGGAAACACTTTGAGATTTACATCAGAAAGACTGTACAATAGAAGCTCATGGTTTCAGTTTTGTGTGGAAAAGTTATTTGACAGATTAATTTCAAACAGATACTCTGTCAGACTGATCTAAGGCTCCGGAATTTTAGAAATGTGAGATTTCTCCCAGAGCCAGGCAGCATCAAAAGTGATTGAACTCAGTCTTCGCAAAATGTTCTCTCAAACACAGGCTACAGTCCCTCTTTACAAAATGTCCCTCTTTACAAAATGTCCCTCTGTACACATGCACCACCTTTTCTTGCAGATCATTAATATGGCTCTCACATTTCACATAACATCAGTTTGTACAGCTGGCTAACCTAATCATTAAAGGTCTCTGGGGAACCGTTAGCAATATKCATCATCTGCAGACWGAGTTCTATAATCCAACTGCTACATATTCTATAATACTGTCTGTAGGCTACTTTACAGGTGACCTCACTTTCCCACAAGAATAGAGGAACACTTTCTCTTCTATGCGGCTCCTGAGTTGCTATGACGGTAACCAAAATGAGAATTTGGTGAGGGACACACAAGGGATGCCAGGAGAGGCTCAGTCGGTCCTCTATTGTCTCTCACCAGGTGGTAGAGTGGGATACACAACATAACAATTGTTTAGTGTGGGCTCTTCTATTCTCCCTCCAAAAATATATTATCACATTTAGATACACATGGAGGAGTTGATTGTGGTGTTTACAGTTTTTAGGGCGCTTGTTGATCAAGTGTTCCAACAAAGCGAGGCTTCTCTGTCATCATCCCCCTTTCGTCCCCCTGGTCTCAAACAGCTCAGCTAACACAATGGCGGTCCCAGCTCTGAGCTCTGAATCACAGCAAGCCAAAGTAATTAACATTGTACAAATTCTCTCGGCTCGCTTCGCTTCTAATGGTGGGGGACTTCAAAAAGCATCTCTGAGGTTTTTCAGAAAACAAACTTTGCCAGGCATTCTTTAGACGTCGCTGCGCCTTAGCCTCGAATCACAGCCTCAGCCAGCGAACAAAATCCCCTTTCATCTCCCTGAAGCTGTGAAGGAATGGACTGTGTCCTGCTATGGCTGTGAACTTGCACAGCTTAAAACTGGTGAGGGCCACGTTTTTTCAGAGGGTTTCAATGTTTTTTTCTCCAACCTTTTGATCTAAATCTTCTTAACTTTAAATGAAGTCCTTCAGCCTCTTGAAGATTCTGGAGCTTTCAAGTCACTATTCGTCTCGAGATGGACGGAAAATAGATCATTTGATCAAGCACAGTGGAGAACATAAATGTGGACGTTCAATCTCTCTGTCATCAGCATATTCAACTATTAGCCAAGAAGTAACTTATACCTTTATCTCCCTGCAACAACTTTGACATTGGGAAGTGATAGGGGAAGATAATGTTTGACTAACTCACTCTACTTAATTATACACAACACTTCTGTAACTAATGGACTATTAAGTTAACCAATCACCTACCGAGGAACATATTAGTCAACACAATTCAGCTAACAACCCAATCACTTAGGGAATGCTTTCTTTCTCCCCACTCATGTACAGTTGAAGTCGGAAGTTTACATACACTTAGGTTGGAGTCATTAAAACTCGTTTTTCAACAACTCCACAAATTACTTGTTAACAAAGTATAGTTTTGGCAAGTTGGTTAGGACATTTACTTTGTGCATGACACAAGTCATTTTTCCAACAATTGTTTACAGACAGATTATTTAACTTGTTATTCACTGTATCACAATTCCAGTGGGTCAGAAGTTTACATACACTAAGTTGACTGTGCCTTTAAACAGCTTGGAAAATTCCAGAAAAAGTGGTCATGGCTTTAGAAGCTTCTGATAGGCTAATTGACATAATTTGAGTCAATTGGAGGTGTACATGTGGATGTATTTCAAGGCCTACCTTCAAACTCAGTGCCTCTTTGCTGGACATCATGTGAAAATCAAAAGAAATCAGCCAAGACCTCAGAAAAATAATTGTAGACCTCCACATGTCTGGTTCATCCTTGGTTCAGCAATTTCCAAACGCCTGAAGGTACCACATTCATCTGTACAAACAGTAGTACGCAAGTATAAACACCATGGGACCACGCAGCCGTCATACCACTCAGGAAGGAGACGCTGTCTCTGTCTCCTAGAGATTAACGTACTTTGGTGCGAAAAGTGCAAATTAACCAGAACAACAGCAAAGGACCTTGTGAAGATGCTGGAGGAAACAGGTACAAAAGTATCTAAATACACAGTAAAACGAGTCCTATATCGACATAACCTGAAAAGCCAGACTACGGTTTGCAACTGCACATGGGGACAAAGATCATACTTTTTTGAGAAATGTCCTCTGGTCTGATGAAACAAAAATATAACTGTTTGGCCATAATGACCATCTTTTTCCTCCAATCGTTATGATTGGAGGAAAAAGGGGGAAGCTTGCAAGCCGAAGAACACCATCCCAACCGTGAAGCACGGGGGTGGCAGCATCATGTTGTTGGGGTGCTTTGCTGCAGGAGGGACTGGTGCACTTCACAAAATAGATGGCATCATGAGGAATTAATATTATGTGGATATATTGAAGCAACATCTCAAGACATCAGTCAGGAAGGTAAAGCTTGGTCACAAATGTGTCTTCCAAATGGACAATGACCCCAAGCATACTTCCAAAGTTGTGGCAAAATGGCTTAACCTTTCAGTGATACCCATCCCGGATCCGGGATCCTCCCCATCAAAAAAGCTGACTAGCATAGCCTAGCCTAACGGGACAGGGATATCATATAATATAATTTTCATGAAATCACAAGTCCAATACAGCAAATGAAAGATAAACATCTTGTGAATCCAGCCATCATTTTCGATTTTTAAAATGTTTTACAGCGAAAACACAATATGTATTTATATTAGCTAACCACAATAGCCAAACACACAACTGCATATTTTCACCATGTTTCCACCGCATAGGTAGCTTTCACAAATAACGCGAAAAAATAGAGATATAATTAGTCACTAACCAAGAAACAACTTCATCAGATGACAGTCTTATAACATGTTATACAATACATTTATGTTTTGTTCGAAAATGTGCATATTTGAGGTATAAATCATAGTTTTACATTGCAGCCACCATCAAAAATAGCATCAAAGCAGCCAGATAATTACAGAGAGCAACGTGAAATACATAAATACTCATCATAAAACATTTATGAAAAATACATGGTGTACAGCAAATGAAAGATAAACATCTTGTGAATCCAGCATATTTCGATTTTTTAAGTGTTTTACAGCGAAAACACAATATGAATTATATTAGCTACCACAATAGCCAAACACACAACTGCATATTTACTTTCACCGCAAGGTAGCTTTCGCAAAAACCAGCCAATAAATATAAAATTAATCACTAACCTTTGGACAACTTCATCAGATGACAGTCTTATAACATCAAGTTATACAATACATTTATGTTTTGTTCGAAAATGTGCATATTTAGAGCTGCAAATCGTGGTTATACATTGTGAATACGTAGCAACATTTTCCCAGAATGTCCGGAGATATTTTGGACACTCACCTAATCTGACCAAAGAACTCATCATAAACTTTACATAAAAATACTTGTTGTATGGCAAATGAAAGATACACTGGTTCTTAATGCAACCGCTGTGTTAGATTTTTAAAAATAACTTTACCTCAACATACAAAATACATTATTGTGAGACAGCGCTCACATATTCTCCGCCCTGTTGGATTCTACATATTCCACAGAAATACGAAATAACATCATAAATGTTTTCTTACTTTTGATGAGCTTCCATCAGAATGTTGTACAAGGAGTCCTTGGTCCAGAATAAATCGTTGTTTGGTTTTAGAATGTCCATTTCTTCTGTCGAATTTGCGCCACAATGCTAGTCAAGGTTGCTAACATTCCCATCCTCTCTTGGTGCAAAGAACGGAAAACTCCAAAAGTCCCAATAAACGTTGAATAAACTGATAAAACTTGGTTGAAAAAACCTACTTTATGATGTTTTTCTAATATGTATCAAATAAAATCAGAGCCGGAGATATTCGCCGTGTAAACCGAACGCTTTTCAGAAGACAATGTGGAGCTCCTTCGCGCGCCTTGGAAAACTGACAAAATGGCAGACCTGTCACTCCAAAAGCTCTTGTTTGACCTCAGATCAAGCTAGACACCCCATTCCACCTTCCACTGCCTGTTGACATCTAGTGGAAGGCGTATGAAGTGCATGTATATCGATAAATATAAGCCAGTTGAATAGGCAGGCCCTGACACAGAGCCCCATTTTCAGAATTTTCACTTCCTGTCTGGAAGTTTGCTGCCAAATGAGTTCTGTTTTACTCACAGATATAATTCAAACCGTTTTAGAAACTTGAGTGTTTTCTATCCAATAGTAATAATAATATGCATATTGTATGATCTAGAATAGAGTACAAGGCCGTTTAAATTGGGCACGATTTTTCCCAAAGTGAAAACAGCGCCCCCCTATTGACAATAAGTTTTTAAGGACAACAAAGTCAAGGTATTGGAGTGGCCATCACAAAGCCCCTGACCTCAATCCTATAGAAATTTGTGTGCGAGCAAGGAGGCATACAAACCTGACTCAGTTACACCAGCTCTGTCGGGAGGAATAGGCCAAAATTCACCCAACTTATTGTGGGAAGCTTGTGGAGGGCTACCCACAACATTTGACCCAAGTTAAACAATTTAAAGGCAATGCTACCAAATACTAATTGAGTGTATGTAAACTTCTGACTCACTGAGAATGTGATGAAAGTAATAAAAGCTGAAATAAATAATTCTCTCTACTGTTGTTCTGACATTTCACATTCTTAAAATAAGGTGGTGATCCTAACTGACCTAAGACAGGGAATTTTTACTAGAATTAAATGTAAGGAATTGTGAAAAACGGAGTTTAAATGTATTTGGCTAAGGTGTATGTAAACTTCCGACTTCAACTGTACTTGCCTGTTTGCTATTATCATGCCGAAATTAGCATGGAGGTGGTATTGTGGTGGCCTAAGTGTTAAAGCCACCAAAGTTCTGAGTACCCTGAACACCACAGGGATTTCTGGCTCTTGAGTACACACCCTGATAGGGTAACACAATATCACGCCCCATGACATCAGCACTCACAGCTCAATCTGAAGAATCTGAAGCGCATTGGAACACATGCTAGCACACCAGACCTGGGTTCAAATACTATTTGAAATCTTTCAAAAACTTGTAGGGTTTGACCTATTCTGCCTGTAGTGAAAGATGTTCAGGGTTTTCTTTCTTGCGACTGCTCTATTGGTTCCATTGAGCCGGGGAAGCTAATTGAAGCCCAGATTACAACATATTTGAAATAATTTTGAGTAGTATTTGAACCCAGGTCTGTTCGACACTGATGGATGTCTTTCCTCCGCATGTTCACACCGGGATCCAGGAGCACCACAAAGCCTCAGATAAGGTTTTGAATTGCCCTGTGTGTGAATGTGGGTCTCAGTGGATTATACCCAACAGCTGGTGTGTGTGTGTATGTAGTGTGTTGTGTGTATGTATCTCTGTTGATCACACTCAACTGGACCAAAGCCATGCAGGTGATAGAATTCAGGGGTATTCACGCATTCCTCTCTAGTATGTGCAGTTTTAATGATAGGCCTACTGTAAATGTGTTGCATTTAGTAGATGTACCCTATCTTCCAATGGTCGAATGCCCAGAAATTCATAATTGAAGTAACTGTGGTGGGAATAAGCGTAACATGTTGTCTACTACATAAGCTACTACTAACTCAGCAATAAAAGAAACGTCCTCTCACTGTCAACTGCGTTTCTTTTCAGCATGTAAATATTTGTATGAACATAACAAGATTCAACAACTGAGACATAAACTGAACAAGTTCCACAGACATGTGACTGACTAACAGAAATTGAATAATGTGTTCCCGAACAAGGGGGGGGGGGTCAAAATCAAAAGTAACAGTCAGTATCTGGTGCATTGAGTACTGCTGTGCATCTCCTCCTCATGGACTGCACCAGATTTGCCAGTTCTTGCTGTGAGATGTTACCCACTCTTCCACCAAGACACCTGCAAGTTCCCAGACATTTTTTGGGGGGGAATGGCCCTAGCCCTCACCCTTCGAACCAACAGGTCCCAGACGTGCTCAATGGGATTGAGATCCGGGCTCTTCTCTGGCCATGGCAGAACACTGACATTCCTGTCTTGAAGGAAATCATGCACAGAACAAGCAGTATGGCTGGTGGCATTGTCATGCTGGTGGGTATGTCTGGATGAGCCTGCAGGGAGGGTACCATATGAGGGGAGGGATGTCTTCCCTGTAACACACAGCGTTGAGATTGCCTGCAATGACAACAAGTCAGTCCGATGATGCTGTGACAACCGTCCCAGACCATGACGGACCCTCCACCTCCAATCGATCCCGCTCCAGAGTACAGGCCTCGGGTGTAACGTCATTCCTTCGACGATAAACGCGAATCCGACCATCACCCTGGTGAGACAAAACCGTGACACGTCATGAAGAGCACTTTTTGCCAGTCCTGTCTGGTCCAGCGACGGTGGGTTTGTGCCATAGGCAACGTTGTTGCCGGTGATGTCTGGTGAGGACCTGCCTTACAACAGGCTACAAGCCCTCAGTTCCAGCCTCTCTCAGCCTATTGCGGACAGTCTGAGCACTGATGGAGGGATTGTGCGTTCCTGGTGTAACTCGGGCAGTTGTTGTTGCCATCCTGTACCTGTCCCACAGGTGTGATGTTCGGATGTACTAATCCTGTTTAGGTGTTGTTACACGTGGTCTGCCACTGCGAGGACGGACAGCTGATCGTCCTGTCTCCCTGTAGCGCTGTCTTAGGCGTCTCACTGTATGGATATTGCAATTTATTGCCCTGGCCTTATTTGCAGTCCTCATGCCTCCTTGCAGCATGCCTAAGGCATGTTCACGCAGATTAGCAGGGACCCTGGGCATCTTCTTTTGGTATTTTTCAGAGTCAGTAGACAGGCCTCTTTAGTGTCCTAAGTTTTCAAAACTGTGACCTTAATTGCCTACTGCCTGTAAGCTGTTAGTGTCTTAACGACCGTTTCACAAGTGCATATTCATTAATTGTTTATGGTTCATTGAACAAGCATGGGAAACAGTGTTTAAACCCTTTACAATGAAGATCTGTGAAGTTATTTGGATTTTTATGAATTATCTTTGAAAGACAGGGTTCAGAAAAAGGGATGTTTCTTTTTTTGCTGAGTTTACATTGACTATATGCCACTGGCATAACCAGGTCTGTCCCTCCGTGCACTGACCTCAGCAATCAGGGGTATCCCTCACAGGTCCCTCAGTGGTGCTAAACTGGGCTTTGTGTGGTGCTACGCTCCATCATTGGTCTTGGACAGACCGAGCAGGACGATGGGCCGGCTCTCTTTGCTGCTCAGGGAGCTCCAGACCAAACTGTTCTTCTTTTCATATGCTAAGCCACTTGGCCCATGGATGAAGGGATGGAGTGGGAGAGGGAGAGAGGTAGAGAGAGGGATAGAGCAGACAGGGGGAAGAAAGGGACAGAAAGAGAGGATTCCTGCCCGCTCTCCTCCTGCATTTGTCCTCGGCACCCTTGGTCCTGATTCACCATGAATTCTTTGGCACGCTTTAGTACTGCTTAATTTACATGTATGCCAACAGGCTTTTAATGTATTTAAAACTTGGAAGATGTTCAAAGGAAACCATAATTCCTCAGAAATGGGCCTTTTGAAGGCTTTATCTTGTTCTTTCTCTTCTGGCTAATCTTAGAGCCCCTCAGCATGCCAGAGCAATTTTTCTAATGCCAATTAAGCTAGACATTAGCATTAAAGTAATTAAAAAATATATATTTTTCCGAAACTAAAGAAAGAGAACAATGTTGAATGGACACTTATTTACACTCCAAACAAATGTCTAAGGAGTTTTACCATTAACAACTTAAGTGAAATAAAGTGGCCTGTCTTTTGTCTTCATTGTTGTTATTCAGGCGAATGAGGGAAATTAGGGCCGGAAATTTTCCATAATTAATAACAACTCGACACATTTTCTGCTAATGAGAAGTCTCTATGGTGAGACATCACAAATTCAGCTTTCTGTTCAAGTGAAGGTTATGATATAAATGCAGAACATGTTGGCAGCCTCATTCATTCAATTCTTCCCAAGAAATGTTTTAATTGCCATACAGTTGTGTTAGGAATCAATTAATTACAATTAGGGCTGCACTCCAAAGACCAAGCGAAAAGCACGGCTGAAAATGGTTTCATTAGCCATAAATGTGCAAATGTGACCCAGAGGACAATCATGAATTCTTTGCAGATTTRTRGCATATTTGTGTGGAAGTTGAAAGCAGTTGAAAGCATGGTGCTTCCTTCACTGAGGAGCTGGGAACATTCCTCTCTCAGGGAGAGACAGACGTGGTCCAGGGTAGAYGCAAGGCAACACTGTGGGAACTGACCCTGCTGCCTTACTGGGCTCTTTCTTGTCAAAGAAGCTGCCAAACTGAGGGCCCAAAGAATTTGAAGTCTACAGAATTGTCCGTGCAGCAGCTGTTGAATTAATCAATTAACTAACAGCACTTAGGCTATGGTGTGTGGGTTATTTAGATGATGACAAATGGCTTTATTAAAAAAAACACTTTCCCAGTACGATAGATCCCTTTTGGATAAATTACTTTGCTATTGTTTATTTAGTCAGGAGTTGAATATAGAGAGAATAAACTGGACAACCTTACCAGATTAAGTTGTCACAGGTACCAAGGTGAAATGGACTGAGTGAGAACAGAACAGGTTTCTCCAGTTAGGTTTTCAATCAGTTGAGAGGGCTTTAAGTTAACTGAGGCAGGGTGGGAACAATTTCCTGAATTAAGTTGACAGTGGTGGTAGCACATTTTTAAGTGAAGCACAATGACAGGGAGCAGGTTTCTGAAAAGAGAAGTGGTGGGGTTGAGATTATTTTTGAGATGCATAGACAGCTTAGTCTTTACTCTCTATATTGTGGTTTAGTCTTGTTATCCAGTTCTTTAATCACCATCCCTCCCTATGCCATCGCTCCACTAGAGTGACTACTGTGCGTTGCTTTGTTGCTGTCCCATAGTTGCGTTAGTCAATGGCTACAGAGCTACGGTAAAGCACTGTTGTTCTGAGTCTCAGCCCGAGAGAGGAGAGAGAGAGAGAGAGGAGAGAGGGGGGAGGGAGAGGGAGAGAGAGAGAGAGAGGAGAGAGAGAGAGAGAGAGAGAGAGAGAGAGAGAGAGAGAGAGAGAGAGAGAGAGAGAGAGAGAGAGAGAGAGAGAGAGAGAGAGAGAGAGAGAGAGAGAGAGAGAGAAGAGAGAGGAGAGAGAGAGAGAGAGAATCCATCCATTAGCGGCTAGTCACACACTGATCGTCAGCATTAGAAAGGCTTTTAACTCTGCTGGCAGCTTGGAAGAGTTTAGCTTCTAGTCTGAATCTTAGTGAGAGGGAGGTCTGTGGTCGGCAATGACAAAATCAGTTTGAACTCTTGTGTGGAGGATCTTGTGAAAAGGGGTTTTGGATCAAAGCTGCCTAAGTGGGCCAGAATTACCTTGACCATCTGAGAACAGTCACATTTTGCAGAGAGGGGAAGTAATCTGCAATATGGAGGGTAGATTAACATTTTGCAGAGAAGATCCCTCCCAAAGAACGCCAGCTTCAAAGCAGAAAGTCTGAAGTATTTCCCCCCTTCTTCTTCCACTTTCTACTGACAGTGTTAATTTGATAATTTAGTTGGTGATCTCCCTTGTGTCTAGCGAGGCAAGAAATGTGTTTACCTTCCAGTGTTTGGAGAAAGACTCCAGGGCCCAGTCTGCTTTACTTTTCCAAATGAAATACAGCGACAAAACCAATGTTTATTTTGGTCTTTTGAATATGAATGTACTCAACACCACTCATGGTGTGTGTGTGTGTGTGTTAATGTGTGAAAGGAAGACCAGACTGAGAGAGAATTGTTGCCTGCTCTCAGAGCTGATATGGTGGTCAGTTCAGGGCCCTGATGTTTTACTCTTCTGTTGATGCATCACATCCTGAGCACCCTTGAACAGAAGATACTTTGAGCTCAGTTGACATATGCAATAAGCCATAGACAGTGTTATTTTGTGCGAACATATTTACAGCTCATCTTCATAATTGATCCTTGTAATTGATTGGACTGAACCATAGGCGGACATTTTTGATATATAGATACCGAATAACGTTGTCAAATGAAATCTGACTAGATCCTGCTAATTATGTACATTGACCAACACTCTCATTTCTTGACACTTTCTCCTTCCCTCCCTCTTTCTGTCTGCTCTCTCACATGACGTCCTTGTAGAAAACACAACTCTCCTGTACTTATTTCCATTCCCTCCTCTGTCACCTTCTTTATGCATAATGTGAAATATTAACAGTGTATCAGCCTAATTCTGAACTGGCTGCAGCAGTAACGAGACATGGCAATGGGAGCACTTTGGGCACTGCATGAGCAAATTAACAGGAGAAAAGAAGCCATAATGGATTACTATCAGACCCCAAAACACTCTTGACCAGTGGTTCAACTTCAGACTCTGTTCTCTAGGGGGAAAAACTTGAGAGAGAAAATACATATTTCCTTTCATTTGCTTTAGGGAAGTTTCTGCTCCTATTTGCTTTGACGTGTGAAATCTAGACCAGTTAGCACATCAGTTATTTACACTAAAACACCATTAGCTAGCCATAGGTCCTTCTTCGTTAATTATGTTTCTTAAGAAATGTACAAATTGTCGTATCACAAACAAGGTGACCTGTCGCTATAAGGAAGGATTTGCAGTTGGAGTTTGTTGAATTTTCCATGGTCTGAGTTCATTTGCAGGGGACCTATGCTGGTCTAATTTCAGCCAGGCCTTTGGTATATGTGAAATAGTTCTTTAAAGGCGGCCTGCGTTTGAAGCCCGCTGCTCTGGGGTGTTCAAAGCTGCAGCTGTTTTGATGGTGGATGACAGCTATAATTGATGTTTATTTTGGCATCGAGTTCCACAGTCCTTTCTGCAAATGTCCTGCATGCAGTGAAATGGGTCATGGCAGCGCTGGGTGGTACAGAGCAGTTTGTGTTTTACCAGGATGGAGCAAAGCGCTTAATGAGGAGCATTTACATTTTAAATCGTAGAGACCTCAAAAACAAAACACAACACAAAAGGCAGCCTTGTTATTACTTAGTGCTCAAAGGGCTTCCACAAAGGCTAAACACAACTGACTTTTGCTTTGATGAGATAAATAGAACGATGGATAATAGCTGTCACATTGAAATATAACATAAATTAATAGAGGGCCTGTTATAATCATCCTCTATTTAACTGATCAGCAGGAAGAGAGGATATTTCATAATGAGAATGAGGCAGGCCTGACCCAATGACCTTGTGAGCAGCAGTATAATCATAATATTGACTTGCACTGTAATTACCTTTGATACACATCTGCAGTTCCCCTTTATGAGTTCTGAACGAGGGACGTTTTTTATTTTCTCGCTGTAGGTATCTGACGTGATAGTGTTTGTGTGGTGTGTGATTCCCCCTTTTGCTCTCGTTTCCATAGCTCTCTGAGGGGAGGTTGTGCTGCTACGTCTGCTGTGGCTGTGGCCTACTAGAGAACCTGCTGCAGTCTTTCAGGAATCGGTTTCACCGCACGTTTCCCCCACCACGCCCCTCTATCCTCCCCTTCATCCCTCCATCCTCTTTCCACGGCAGAGCCAACACTGACATCACAGGGGAGGCACCTTGGCTGGGGCTGGGGCCCATTGGGTCTGCTTCCAATTATGACCCTGCACTAGGACTACCTCCTCGACTTCTCGACGGGAAAAACTTCAAACTGTTATGAAACCAGGAGGAAAAACCTGAGACCAAGAGAAAACAAACCGCCGACGAGTCCCACCAGTAGGTTCAGGTCTGAGTCCAACAGGCAGACAGGCAGGCTGAGAGAAATTCATGTGGTCCTCTAACAACACTCAATGCCTCTCAAATATAGGACATCTACAATATACCGAGCCAGGCATTACAGAATATTGTCTGTAGCGTGCAGTGGTATTAGGGAGTTCTGATTAGATATGGGGAATGTAGGATGAGCTGAAATAGGACAGGTCAGGATTGAGCAGCAGTACAGTAAAACCATGGGATTAATGCTCTTCACATGTGTTATCTTTGCTCTCAGTGTCTGTGACTGCGTCCCAAATGACACACTATTCCATACGTGATGCACTACTTTAGACCAGGGCCCATAGGGCTTGGATCAAAAGTAGCGCACTATCCTGGGAATAGGATGCATGAGAATCATAGGGCAGGCCTGTCTGTCTGTTTGTTCTGTACTTGAAACCTTGGGCAGTTCTGGTTGTCCTGTGTAATGAAATACACCATGAGAAGCCATCAAAATACAATGGTCAAAACATAACCATTAAAAAAGACCCTTGCATTCTTGCATTTTTGTCTCCCACCATTTTGTTTTTCGAGTCCGTTATACTGTATACATTACATTTTTCGTCTTGGCTGAATTCTTTCGTCTCATTTTATTTTTGGAGCTCTGCAATGTTTTAAAAAGCATTCCTCAGATTACAGATAGGGGGAAATTTGTACTGAGGGCAGAGAACATTCTTAATCATGGATTAAGCTCCACTAACATTGGGAAGTCATGGTTCTTTCAGTTTATACAGGACATCAAGCATAAATGTTGATACGGTAGATAAAACATGCTACAGATGAAATGAGACGCCCTGTAAATACCTGGCTGTCAAGAACATCAGATATCAAACCAACAGTTTCCTACAGCTAGTGATGATGTGGTGGATATTAACACATGTTGGCATTGTCATTAAGATGAACACTTCATGCACAGGCAGAGCAAATTGGTTTACAGTACAAAGAGAAAGGAATACCAGAGTTGAGATTGAAAACCATTGTTGAATCTATTTAGACCAGAGCTTCCCGTAAATCACTGTAGGTGGTGTAAAGCTACATTTCTTTAGTATTGTTGTGGCAGAATTGGGGTGAGCTGTTGTAACTGCTCATGTGTATGCTCTGCTCTGTGTTGAACTGTGATGTTATGCATGTCATAGTATGGTATGTCTGCGTGTCTGCACTCTAACACAAGGCCATTGTGTTCTGGAACTGATGCTTGTATAAAATAACTGTTGTGAAACAATATGATTGTATTGTTACCTCCCACTATATAAGGGACATGTAACCGTTTATTCTTCGTGCTCCTTCCCTGACTGCGATCAGAGAGGGATCTACCTTGCAGCAGATTGTATGTATTAAAGATTCACTATTCTAATTATAAATTAGTCTCTGCCTAATCTTTGGATTGAGTTTTCCACAACAGTACGCAGCGTTACAATACGTCAATGTAACAGCAAGTTAGTTAGAAACAGGGATTTAGAAACAGGGATTTAGTAAAGAGGTTAATTGAAACCATCCAACAGCTTGCATGTATAATCCTGGTCCACAGGCATGGCGATGCGTTCACTCTGATAAGACTAAGTGGGTGAAGTAACTGTAGTGTGAAGTAAGTAGCTGGTACACACTGTGTTTTCACAGGTGATTGTAAAGGCTGTTGAGTTAAAGCATGGAGGGTGGTGTTGAGACCCATACACTGTCCAGATGTCTCCCAACATGCGGGGGAGACTGGCAGGGTTAGAGGCCCCTGGTACGGCCCTGACCCGGCCCACCTCTCCTCAGCTGGGAGGAGCTGGACAGCATCACTGCTTCAGAGAGAACCAGGCGGACTCCATTAAGATCTACTTTAGAATACCCTTGTCGATGTCCAGTCTTTTGAGATGGGCGATCTCCATGTCTGGAATGAGTCCAATAAGCATGAGGTTTTAGAAATGTCCTTGACATTGTGAATCCATTAATGTCATATTACCATGTCAGGTAAAAAGCTAACTGAGGATTGTGCAGAGTCCAGAGAGAACAATATCTGCCACTTTCATTTTCCCACCCCTTTTCCTTTCCCTGTCTCGGCCCCATTCTCTTCCCTCTTAGTCTCCTCCTACCTCTCCCCTAATCTCCCGCCACATTTCAAACATCATTATGTCTATATACAGTGTTATAACGATGTGTAAATAGTTAAAGTAAAACAGGGAAAATAAAGAAACATAAATATGGGTTGTATTTACAATGGTGTTTCTTCTTCACTGGATTCCCTTTTCTTGTGGCAGGTCACAAACAGGTCACAAATCTTGCTGCTTTGATGGCACACTGTAGTATTTCACCCAGTAGATATAGGAGTTTATCAAAATTGGATTTGTTTTCGAATTCTTTGTGGGACTGTGCAATCTCAGGGAAATATATGTCTCTAATATGGTCATAAATTGGGCAGGAGGTTAGGAAGTGCAGCTCAGTTTCCACCTCATTTTGTGGGCAGTGTGCACATAGCCTGTCTTCTCTTGAGAGCCAGGTCTGCCTACGGCCACCTTTCTCAATAGCAAGGCTATGCTCACTGAGTCTGTACATAGTTAAAGCTTTCCTTCATTTTGGGTCAGTGACAGTGCTCAGGTATTCTGCAACTGTGTACTCTCTGTTTTGGGCCAAATAGCATTCTAGTTTGCTCTGATTTTTTGTTAATTCTTTCCAATGTGTCAAGTAATTTGTTTTGGTCTCTCTCTCCCTCTCTCTTTCCTCCATGTCTAGTCTCACTTCCCATCTCTCTCCCTTCACTGTCTTGGAGCAGAGAACAGAAGCCACCTCCCCTTCGGCAGCAGCATTTCATATGGGATTGTTTCATTCCAATCAACTGATATCCACCAGTGTGCTCTGCTCTCCGCAGTGTGCAACATTTTCCCAGAGCACAACAAAAAGCCTAGCTGGCGGTAAGTAAGATGACATCATTGGCCTCACAGACTGGACCCCCATCCCCCATTCATTGTCCATACCCAAACCCCCAACCTCAGCCCCTTCTTCATTTAAGGCCTGGACAAAGGGGACCCAGCACAGCTTTACCCAGCCAGGCCTGCCTGCCAGACCCCCCCCACCCCTACAGCTTTACCCATAACTTCATTAGGGAGATGAATTGTCTTATTGTGTGGATCCAACTGCCCGTCTCACAGGAGAAGAGAGGGTGGAGCAGTGTGGAGCCATGCTTGCTGGACATCAGGGGATCATGCAGTGACCCTGCTTCAGGGGTCAGTTCACTCAGTGTTTAAAAAACATCTCATGTAACGGATCACTGGATCACCCGCTTCTTTCATTAAGACTCAAAGGGATCCTCTCTCTACAATATCCTGAGAAGCCCGAGTCCCATCATAATGGTTGATATTTGGTAAGTGTAGCTAAATAGATGTTTTTTACAATAATGATAATTGTCAAATCACATTCACGTCCAAATAATGGAAAGTGCAGTGAAACTTGTCTTGGTAAGGGAATTGCTCCATCCATGACCGCAAGGCCCACCAGCGGCTGGTGAAGACAGTCCAGTACATCACTGGGACCGTGCTCCCACCCGTCCAGGACATCTACTTGAAACGGTGCCTGAGGAAGGAACACAGTATCATCAAGGACCCCACACACCCCAGCCTTCCTTACCATCAGGGGGAGGGTAACATGAGGTCTGATACCAACAGGCTCAAAGACAGTTTCTATCTACCAGCCACCAGACTGCTGAACACTTGAACTGGACTGACCACCTGCTCTGATTCTCCACACCTAGCACACATGCACACTTCTCATGCACACACTCACAGACATACACACACACAGATACATTCATGCTACACACATCACAACTGCTTCTACCAGACTCTTATTATACTGCTCAGTTTATACACTGCCCCCCATCCCCCCTTCCCCAATACACGTAAATATTGGACTATAATTGTGCCTTCCTGTATTATACTTGTATACCATGCGTATCCCGTACATATGACTAATACAATTTGGTGACCAAAAGTAACCGTGTTAACAGTTCAGAGTTAGTGGTGCCATTTTACCAGCTAATCAACTGGGATGGATTTAGGGAATAGGTTAACATTTGAACCCTCAAGTATTGTAGCCAGCCCTGCTCACAACTACACTACTATCTTCGATGCTTGACTTCAGAGCCAGGAACAGTTGAGGGCCTGAAGTGCTAAGTTGGTGGTATTTGGATTCCCTGGAGGAAACACTAAATAATATGAACAATAACAAAGGTGAAGAGTGAAAGTCATAAATAGTCTGAATGTTTGTTTAATGACTTAGATCTGTGTTTTTCCTTCCCTATGCAGCGGCAGTGTGTGTGTGTGTGTGTGTGTGTGTGTGTGTGTTGGTGTGTGTGTGTGTACTTGTGTGTGTACTTGCGTGTGTGTGTACTTGTATGTGTGTGTGTGTGCTCTATTCAGGCTGGCGCCTGCAGTGAAAGACTAGAGACAGTCAAACAGATGCTGCTGGGGTGTGTGTGTGTGTGTGTGTGCGCGCGCATGCCATTGTGTGTGTGCATGTGTGTTACAGGATGTTTTCTGCTCATTGTTCAGGTCCAGCCAGCAACATGTCCTTGTATGTAGTTGTAAACTCAGCACTGCTGCATTGTGGAAAGAAAAGTAGGCAGTGGGCACGCTAACTCAGGGAGGTGGAGTGGCAGACATCTGTGGAACATTTCAGGAGTACAGGGCTGGGACGGACAGGAACAGAGACAGAGGGGAACTGAGAAGGAAATGGACAGGGAGGAACTGGGGGAGAGTGTTTGATCGGCTCCTGGAGGAAGCAGAGATTTCCTCCTGGCTGCACAGGACAAAGTCCCAGTCCTTCCCTGTTCCAGACGCAGCATAGACCCTTACACCTGCCCCTGGTCAGTGCTCACACATATATACAAAGGTATCTATATCCACAGTAAAACGAGTCCTATATCGACATAACCTGAAAGGCCGCTCAGCAAGGAAGAAGCCACTGCTCCAAAACCGCCATAAAAAAAGCCAGACACAGTTTGCAATTGCACATGGGGACAAAGATCGTACTTTTTGGAGAAATGTTCTCTGGTCTGATGAAACAAAAGTAGAACTGACCATATCCCCAGTGCATCCCGCAAAGGCGGAGGTATTGCTAACATTTACGATAGCAAATTTCAATTTACAAAAAAATAAAATGACGTTTTCATCTTTTGAGCTTCTAGTCATGAAATCTATGCAGCCTACTCAATCACTTTTRATAGCTACTGTTTACAGGCCTCCTCGGCCATATACAGCGTTCCTCACTGAGTTCCTATCGGACTTTGTAGTCATAGCAGATAATATTCACATTTTTGGTGATTTTAATATTCACATGGAAAAGTCCACAGACCCACTCCAAGAGGCTTTCATCGACTCAGTGGGTTTTGTCCAACATGTCTCTGGACCTACTCACTGTCACAGTCATACTCTGGACCTAGTTTTGTCCCATGGAATAAATGTTGTGGATCTTAATGTTTTTCCTCATAATCCTGGACTATCGGACCACCATTTTATTACGTTCGCAATCGCAACAAATAATCTGCTCAGACCCCAACCAAGGAGCATCAAAAGTCGTGCTATAAATTCTCAGACAACACAAAGATTCCTTGATGCCCTTCCAGACTCCTTCTGCCTACCCAAGGACGTCAGAGGACAAAAATCAGTTAACCACCTAACTGAGGACTCAATTTTAAACCTTTGCGCAAATCCCTAGATGCAGTTTGCACCCCTAAAAACTAAAAAAACATTTGGTCATAAGAAACTAGCTCCCTGGTTCAGGAGAAATTACAGCTCCTGAAGCGAAAGCTTCCAGAAAACTGGAACGGAAATGGCGTCACACCAAACTGGAAAGTCTTCCGACTAGCTTGGAAAGCAAGTACCGTGCAGTTTCGAAGAGCCCTCACTGCTGCTCGATCATCCTATTTTTTCCAACTTAATTGAGGAAAATAATACAATACATCCGAAATTTCTTTTTGATACTGTCGCAAAGCTAACTAAAAAAAAGCAGGCATTCCCCCCACAGTGGAGGATGGCTTTCACATTCACGAGCTAAATAAATCACTGAACTTACTTCTTGAGGTAAAGCAGATCATGATCATAAAAAGCAAATTATACGGCTGATCCTGCTTTAAAAATCTGGCGTTCCCTCCAAAGTGGCTTCTTCAGTTGGTTCCTAGGTAGGTCTGCAATTTGGTGTCTGTGGCAACAACTCTGCCAGGACTAGATCCA
>NC_036855.1:66430729-66442899 GCF_002910315.2 Salvelinus sp. IW2-2015
TAGGAATTTCTAGCCACGTGCTTCACACCTGAGTGTGCTGGCTGTTTGGTTTTAGGCTGAGTTGTCTGTACCATCACTTGTGAAGATATCTCGACTGATGTAAGAAGAGGCTATTATAAAACTTGTATTTGATTTGAACTGTTTGCTATATGATCCTATTATTTGGGATAAAAAGGGAAGTGCTGTATAGCAAGAACACCATCAACCGTGTAAGCACGGGGGGTACAGTGCAGCGATCATGTTGTGGGGGCTGTTGCTTGCATGGAGGCACTGGTGCACTTGTATGAAAAAAGATGAGTATATCGAGGATGGGAAAATTATGGCATATATTGAAGCAATCATCTCAAGACATAATCAGGAAGTTTAAAAGCTTGTGCAAATGGTCTCAAATGGGACAATGCACCCCAAGCCATACTTACAAAAGTTGTGGCAAAAGTGGATTAAGGACACAAAAGTCAAGGTATTGGAGTGGCCATCACAAAGCCCTGACCTCAATCCTATAGGAAATGTGTGGGCAGAACTGAAAAAGCGTGTGTGAGCAAGGAGGCCAACAAACCTGACTCAGTTACACCAGCTCTGTCAGGAGGAATGGGCCAAAATTCATCCAACTTATTGTGGGAAGCTTGTGGAAGGCCAACTTATTGTGGAAAGCTTGTGTAAAACGTTTGACCCAAATTAAACAATGTAAAGGCAATGCTACCAAATTCTAATTGAATGTATGTAAACTTCTGACCCACTGGGAATGTGATGAAAGAAATAAAAGCTGAAATCAATCGTTCTCTCTACTATTATTCTGACATTTCACATTCTTAAAATAAAGTGGTGATCCGAACTGACCTAAGACAGGGAATTTTTACTATGATTAAATGTCAGGAATTGTGAAAAACTGAGTTTAAATGTATTTGGCTACGGTGTATGTAAACTTTCGACTTCAACTGTATGTTCCATTCATATTATTGAACATACTGTATACGCAGTTTGTAGGTTACATTGTGTAGTGAAAGGAGATTGCTTGGAGATAAAGATTATAATGGATGGATTGAGTCTTGACCACAGTCATCTGCCTTTGTCTTCATTACTTCATTACTGTAGAGAGTCATTCAAGCATTTCAACTGTCTCATTTACTGTACACTTTGAGTCAGAAAGAGTGCTATAAAAGGAATTAAATCTGTTTTAATATTTGTTCATTGTAACATGCTGTCATTTAAACATTTTATGGGGGTAGAAATCAGCCTATAAATATGTATTTTATTGTTTTTCTTCTACAATGTCCTTGTTGCTGCTTCTCTAGCTCAGTAACCACAGGCACAGTTCTGGTGGGATGGCTACGAGCCAACTCAGAAATGTTTTATTGTTGTGGGGAAATTATTTTAAGTACTTGTTTTACAATGCTGCTTGGGGCATGCCTATTTCTGCTGACAGTACTGCGTGAGCAGCAGCTTTTGTCTGGCGAAACTATACGTTTTTAAAGAACTGTTTAAGTAAACAACTAATATAGAACAATGACAAACCGCTCTGCTGCATAGAATATTTCTGCAGTAGGCCTTTAGCCAGACCCATTTTAAAAAGTATAGGTCTGCTATGTTAGTGCGGTGTGTTGGCATTCGGGCTCTTTGGCCTGAATGCCAAGCATCACGTCTGGAGGAAACCTGGCACCATCTCTATTGTGAAGCATGGTGGTGGCAGCATCATGCTGTGGGGATGTTTTTCAGTGGCAGGGACTGGGAGACTAGTCAGGATCGAGGCAAAGATGAACAGAGCAAAGTACAGAGAGATCCTTGATGAAAACCTGCTCCAGAGCACTTAGGACCTCAGACTGGGACGAAGGTTCACCTTCCAACAGGACAAAAACCTTAAGCACTCAGCCAAGACAACGCAGGAGTGGCTTTGGGACAAGTCTCTGAATGTCTTTGATTTTAACCCGATCGAACATCTCTGGAGAGACCTGAAAATAGCTGTGCAGTGACGCTCCCCATCCAACCTGACAGAGCTTGAGAGGATCTGCAGAGACGAATGAGAGAAACTTCCCAAATAAGCTTTTAGCATCATACTCAAGAAGACTGTAATCTGTAATCAAGAAGACTGAGGCTGTAATCTCTGCCAAAGGTGCTTCAACAAAGTATTGAGTTCTGAATACTGAATACTGAATAATATAATATATGTAAAAGTGATATTTCCATTTTTTTTATTTTAATACATTTGCAAAAATGTCTAGAAAACAGTTTTTGCTTTGTTATTATTGGATATTGTGTGTAGATTGATGAGGGAAAAAAACTATAGAATACATTTTAGAAGATGGCTTTAACGTAACAAAATGTGTAAAAATCAAGGGGTCTGAATACTTTCCGAAGGTACTGTAGATACAAACAAAAAAGTACCTAGTCACTTACATTTGAGTAATTTAGCAGACACTCGTATCCAGAGTGACTTACAATTAGTGGATTCATTAGTGCATTAAGATAGCTGGGTGAGACAACCACATATCATAGTTGTAACACACACACACACACACACACACACACACACACACACANGACATTTACTCCTGAGGTGCTGACTTGCTGCACCCTCGACAACTACTGTGATTATTATTATTTGACCATGCTAGACATTTATGAACATTTGAACATCTTGGCCATGTTCTGTTATAATCTCCACCCGGCACAGCCAGAAGAGGACTGGCCACCCCTCATAGCCTGGTTCCTCTCTAGGTTTCTTCCTAGGTTTTGGCCTTTCTAGGGAGTTTTTCCTAGCCACCGTGCTTCTACACCTGCATTGTTTGCTGTTTGGGGCTTTAGGCTGGGTTTCTGTACAGCACTTTGAGATATCAGCTGATGTAAGAAGGGCTATATAAATACATTTGATTTGATTTGATTTGAGAATCTGTGGTATGCCTTAAAGATTGCTGTACACCAGTGGAACCCAGCCAACTTGATGGAGCTGGAGCAGTTTTGCCTTGAAGAATGGGCAAAATCCCAGTGGCTAAATGTAGCAAGCTTATAGAGACATACCCCAAGAGACTTGCAGCTGTAATTGCTGCAAAATATGGCTTTACAAAGTATTGACTTTGGGGGGGTGAACAGTTATGCACGCTCAAGTTTTTAGTTTTTTTTGGTCTTATTTCTTGTTTGTTTCATAAGAAAAAATATTTTGCATCTTCAAAGTGGTAGGCATGCTGTGTAAATCAAATGATACAAACCCCCCAAAATCAATTTTAATTCCAGGTTGTAAGGCAACAAAATAGGAAAAATGCCAGGGGGTGAATACTTACGCAAGCTGCTGAATCATAGTCGTAACACACAGACACACAAACACACACATCGTCATCACAGTATGCTGGAAGGGTGTGTTTTATTAAATTGGTGACACTAATTAAGCCAAATGAAATGCTCCTTTCAAGTACATTCACAATTCTGTTATTCTGTATCCAAGCTCTACTCTACCTGTCTTCTTTTTGGGTTGTGGCAAATATTGAAATCTAGCATATACGATGCCATCTGTATTGTATAGTTGTAAATTATGGTTTCTGTGGTTTTATCATCTACTATAACAGCTCCTTGGCCTGTGACTCAAACATGGCAGATGTCCACCAATCCAGACAAATGTATAGGTTTCCTCAGGCCAAGGCAAGCATGGTGCGGTGCTGACTGTGATATAATGAATTCAGGGCAGTCTTAAATGAAGTAGTGGGGTATGTTCAGGAAGGCAGAACGTTGTGTAACATTCAGACAGAAATATGTAGAACAAACATGCCTCTCTGACATGTAGAATAAGGAATTGTGTTAGCTCTATTCATGGCATTTATATCTGCTGCAACGTTCCACAACGTTTGCCTACAGAACATTGTCCTGAGGGGTATTAAACGAATCTAGCTAGATGTACTCAGGCTTTTTTTATTTCAATAGCTGCTTCAGTTAGCTTCACATTCCAGCTCGGGCTTTATCCATGTTACGAATGTAGATATTAATTGTGCACACACTGCTAACTGCTCGAGCTGGGCTTGTAACAGCCCATTTATGTCGCACGTGGTTAGTCAAACCCCAAACTCTTCATTGAGATAATTTTGAAACATCAATCCATGGGAGAGTTAGTGCCACATAAAAAAAATTGCCGAAATAAAAATGAAAGAAAAGTTATTCCAGTACCTGAAAAGTTGCTTGTTCGAATGCTGAGCCGACACGGTGAAAAATCTGTCGATGTGCCCTTGAGGAAGGCACTTAAGCCTAATTCCTCCAGGGCAGGTATTACCAAACGGCAATGTCATTGGGGGTACGCCAAATAAAAATATGATTCACATTTAAAAAAAAAAGATATATATAAAATTCTTCACATTTTCAAACAGTCCATTTATATTTTCCAACGCGGCTATACATTTGGGTGAGTTTTTTTCTCTCGCCGTATAGCCTCGTTTCACTGCCACAGTTAAAATTAAACCATCTAGTGTTCAGCGAAATAACAACACAATGTAAAATACAGGTAGCCTAGTCAAATAATTAACATACAATCACATTAACCATTACTCTCTTTACCGAATTCCACTAACAGTCTTTATGTAGCCAAATGTAGCTGCTGCTCATGGTAGTATCTGTACTGATGGCGCAAAAGCCATGACAGGGAGACATAGTGGAGTGGTAACGCGCGTGCAAGCAGTTGCTCCCGAAGCCACTTGGGTACACTGCAGCATCCACCTATAGGCTCTTGCTGCCAAAGACGTTTGAAAGACGTCTTGGACACTACAGTGAAAATTGTTAACTTTGTTAAATAAAGGTTACACACATATAAAACCGTATTTGTTCATTGAAAATTGTGAATAACTCACCACAGGTTAATGAGAAGGGTGTGCTTGAAATGATGCACATAACTCATAACACATAACTGGGTTGTATTGGAGATAGTCTCAGATAGTCTCAGTCTTAAATCATTTTCTACACACAGTCTGTGCCTGTATTGAGTTTTCATGCTAGTGAGGGCCGAGAATCCACTCTCACAAAGGGCATCAGTGTATTAACAGCGCAATTTGCGAAGGCAGGATACTCTGAGCGCAGCCCAATCCAGAAATCTGGCAGTGGCTTCTGATTAAATTACATTTTCACAGAACTCCTTGTTGCGATTTCGATGAGGCTCTCTTGTTCAGATATCGGCAAGTGGACTGGAGGCAGGGCATGAAAGGGATAACGAATCCAGTTGTTTGTGTCATCCGGTTCGGGAAAGTACCTGCGTAATTGCACAGCCAACTCACTCAGGTGCTTCGCTATATCACATTTGACATTGTCTGTAAGCTTGAGTTCATTTTCACACAAAAAAATCATACAATGATGGAAAGACCTGTGTGTTGTCCTTGTTAATGCAGAGAGAGAAGAGCTTCAATTTCTTAATCATAGCCTCAATTTTGTCTCAGACATTGAATATAGTTGTGGAGAGTCCCTGTAATCCTAGATTCAGATCATTCAGGCCAGAAAAAACATCACCAGTTGTGTGAGAAACTCATCATCATGCAAGCGGTCAGACAAGTGAAAATTAATCTTGTCTCTCAATTTTAAAAAACTTTGCCCCTTGAAAACCAGCGAGCTTCTGTATGTTGTAAAAGCATTACATATCATTGCATAGTGCAGAAAATACATGAGAGTTCAGGGGCCTTGCTTTAACTAGGCAAGTCAGTTAAGAACAAAATCCTATTTACAATGACGCTCTATCCCGGACGACGCTGGGCCAATTGTGCGCCACCCTATGGGACTCCCAATCACAGCCGGATGTGATGCAGCCTGGATTCAAACCAGGTACTGCAGTGATGCCTCTTGCATTGAGATGTATTGGCTTAGACTGCTGCGCCACCCGGGAGCCCTGTAAGATGGTGAAATAAAGAGCAAAATTATTGATTATTATTATATTATTATTTGTGCCCTGGTCCTATAAGAGCTCTTTATCACTTCCCACGAGCATGGTTGTGACAAAGACTCACACTCATTCTTATGTTTAATAAATGTATCATATAGGGTGTTTGTGGCAGGCTTACAATGATGGCAAAAAAAGATTTGAGAGTGCACTGACCCTGGTGCTAGAGGGGGTACGCAGCTGGAGGTTGAATGTTTGAAGGGGTACGGAACTATAAAAAGTTTGGGAACCACTGCTCCAGGGTCACCGTTTAATGGTGGCAGACCTTGGCCATGACCCCACTCTCCGAGGGTGTCTCATGGGGAGTTGTGAGTGCAAAGAAACATTTCCAATTCACACATACATCGGAATACACACTTGTATTTGTGTGAAATAGGACAAATATAAGCACCCACCAAATTATAATAATAATTACAACCTGAAAATTCAGCAGGCTATGGTGTGAAATGGGATATTAAATGTGCCGTCTTGTGGTATGTTTTTGAATATTACTATTTTTAACACACAAGAACATATGATTAATCAAATATTTAATCAGTTATCTTCCTCAAATATGGTCCGGAGAATGAAGGGATGATGATGCACTCTTTGCGTGAGGGAGGGCATCTAATTTAATTTCTCCTCAAATCATGGCTCAAACACTTCATTCAGGAAAAGTGGAGTTAGCCCTGAGTTAGCCTGCCCCAAAGCAGGTGAGTTCTGAAGGATTTGTTGCAATAGAAATGTACTTAGCTAAAAGGTGAGGCCCTTTTGTGTCACCATTACCCCGAGATGAACTTAGAGTTGACCAAAGTTAGCTCGCTAACTCCTCTATCTAGATTTGTAGTATACCACTCTGGAGTCAACATTGAATCCAGCACCACCACCCATCTCCCTTGGCTCTTCTCCCCCCAATCGAAGCCCAGTCAAGACAGGCTCCTCCCTTCACCTCTGCTGCAGGCTCAGGCCCTAGGGGTGTCTGGGAGATTTAGTGCTGTATCTTCCTGAGAGATAAATTACTCTCTCTCTCTCTCTCTCTCTCTCTCTCTCTCTCTCTCTCTCTCTCTCTCTCTCTCTCTCTCTCTCTCTCTCTCTCTCTCTCCCTCTCTCTCTCTCTCTCTCTCTCTCTCTCTCTCCCTCTCTCTCTCTCTCTCTCCCGCTCTCTCCGCTCTCGTTCCCCTCTCTCTCTCTCTCTCTCTCTCTCTCTCCTCCTCTCTCTCTCCCTCTCTCTCTCTCTCTCTCTCTCTCTCTCTCTCTCTCTCTCTCTCTCTCTCTCTCTCTCTCTCTCTCTCTCTCTCTCTCTCTCACACTCTCTTCCACCCTTCTCCCCCCTTTACATAGTTCTATCAGCCTTACATCTCCCTCCAATGGTCCCTTTTTCCTCGTTCTCCGTACCATCGTTGTGTAAGAAAAAAAAACATTCTCCTGGCTTCCCGTGTGTCTGTGTGTGAAAGGTTGTAAGCTCAGGGGCCCGTGGAGAGGACGTCTCTCTGCAACCAGAGCCTGCGGGCCCACCCCACCAAACCCTGTCAAACCCTGGGCCATGTTATTCCAAACAGCCCTCTTTGCTGTGGATAAGCCCTAGTAAATATTTGGGTATTAGCCGCCCATTGTTTTTCTGTGTGGGCTACAGCCATGGCTGCATAGCAGTTCACGGCGAATACCTTGAAGATGATATAACACTGCGGCCACAGTCCGATCGTGGTCCTCTAGCGATTGAACCTGAGCAGAGAAAGAGAGATAGAGAGAAAGACAGAGAGAAAAAGAGAGAGTGCACTTTCAAAGCGTGGTGAAACTATTCAAAACACAGGCGGCTCGTTTCCAGGGCCTGGGATAATGAATTCCATGGCCATCCGGGCCTCTATGTGTAGGAGACTCAGAGTTTAGCTAAATAAACCAACCAGTGTGGAGGATGGTGGAGTGAGTAGCCCTGCTGATGTCCAGCCCTGCAGGGAGGAGAGAGAAGCCTGGTCACTCACAGGTCACTGCATGGCCTAGGCCCAGTCACTGCTACTGACAGGCTCACAATGCCAACAAGATCCCATAGTTTCCCTTCGAAATTCAACATATTATGAATTATGGGTTAACATGGGTAACCTTGATCCCAGGACTGTCCCAGGAACACTCTTCACATTTCCCCCCAAAATAAAATGACAAGACCAGGGAAATGACCAAATTATTCCCTAATGCAATTCCACAAAATAGGTTTATTTTGTGGAAAATAGCACATTGTCCGGGTTGTAGCATGGAAGCCTTTAGCCTAGCATATTTACTTCACACAAAATCAACATAAATTCAAAGCACAATGCATAATTAACACTGTAAACACTGCACACGCAACCCGAGTATAGTTAATAAACCCTACAGGAAACCCCTACAGCCTATAAAATAATGTGTGCCTCTTTGAGCTGCAGTTGTTACTCTTCAGACAGTCACAAATGTGATATGCCTATGTAGTGAATTGTGCACAGGCCTATCTGTCACAGACATGAAGTCTGTTGACAATCCAAAGAGACATAAGGGGAAATTATATCTTCTCCTGTCCTAGAGCCTCCTAAGCTATTTTCCTTTCCAGTCCCAATCCCACTGAACCCAAAATCCTGACTCCTGTCTCGCATGAATATTCATAACTATTCTGTAATCCATAGGTTGTATTATCAAAACATGTCACCTATGCATGTCAAAATACCCCTAGTATAACATCTCGTACTTGCCGTCCATATGAGAGCATTTGTGTGATCAACAAACGATATGAAAGTAGATATGGATATTTTTTAAATGGACTTGGTCCCCGTTAAGATACCTTGATATTTAAACAATTTCCACTCTTCACCCCATTATTCATGAGCTGATCCGCTTTCTGTATAATCCTCAACCCGATTTTGCCAAATATAAAAGATATTACGTCATTTAGCAACTTTGGTCATTTGACTTTTGTTTGACTGCTGTTACAAAGTTTGTATGATTCTACAATGATATACTCGGGGTCCTCTTTGTGTCGAGATAGCCTACTGCTGAAATGCGCTGAATTAATTGAAGAAAATAACGCTCAGAACTTATGAACAGCCTGTTTTGCAATTCACAACAATGTAATTGGCTATCAAAGATAGCCTACTCTATCATTACTAAATATCAGTTTAATTTGCTCTGAAATCTTTACATAGTGGCGCAACCAAGCCGAGAAGTGCCCCTTTCATTTGGGGAGAACCCAGGCATAGTGACCATATCTTGGTTGTAAACCCTTTAAATGGGCACTTCCTATTTTTGCGGTATTTCCCAGGACTCTCGGGATAATTATGAATTACTCACTGTATTGAAACTTGGTAGATTTCCGGGAAAATATGAATCCTTATTACGGATGAACTTCTATATTTTATGCATTAATTTTGCGTGGTTACAGGGTTAATTCCGCATGGTTACAGGGTTAAAACAAAAACAACTCAAAAGGTTAACAGTTTAGGTATTCATTCCGAGTGGTTAAGGTTAGGGCTATGGTTTGGGGAAGGCTTAAAATAAAATAATAATAAATGACACGCTATTACCATGAAGTATCATCAAGTATTCTCACGGCTTGCTAGAGCATTCTGAACTGCGGTGGCGCAGTGGTCATAGCAGTGCGCTTCATCTCCAAGCATCACAAGTTTGTTCCCAATACTGAGCAATCTTATTTTTTTTGCTGAAGAAGGCATATATCGACGTTCTCAGGACCATTTAGAACGTCTGAAATCAAAGTCTATTTGTAGTGATCAGGCTGCATAATGCACTGTAAAATTGGGTTACTTTTTTGTGGATTCAATTGGTGGGATTTTGGCTCTGATTGTGCAGTAAAGTGTCAATAGAATCTGGCAACACTGTGCTCATTTACCCATGGTGGAATCAACTGTGATACTCACTAGTGACTCAGTGTTATAGCAGTCACGTTCGTTTTGTTATTTTGTATTGTTTGTTAAGTGTTCTTCATTATTAAAAGGAAGAATGTATTCTAATCACGCTGCGCCTTGGTCCTCTCTTTCACCTATAGACGATCGTGACAGAATTACCCACCAACCAGGACCAAGCAGCGTGGTAAACGGCAGGAGAAGCAGCAGCAGCAGCAGCAGCAGCAGCAGCAGCAGCAGCAGCAGCAGCAGGAGAGGCTGCACTATTTGGAGGAATGGACATGGGAGGACGAATTAGACGGCAAAGGACCCTGGGCAGAGCCAGGGGAATATCACCGCCCCAAGGAAGAGATGGAGGCAGCGAAGGCGGAGAGGCGCTATTATGAGGCGCTAGCATGGCAGAGCGGCTGGAGGCCCGAGAGGCAGCCCCAAAAATTTATTGGGGGGGGCACACGGGGAGTGTGGCAGAGTCAGGAGTCAGACCTGAGCCAACTCCCCCTGCTTACCGTAGGGAGCCGGTCAGGGCGGAATTGGAGGTGAGCAACGCAGAGACAGTGAAGGAGTTAATGGGGAAATTGGAGGAAAGAGTTATGAGGGATGTGCTGGTTTGGTGCATGAGGCACGACATCCGCCCGACTGAACGTGTCGGGGAGTTGATGTCACCGGGACAGCTCTCCATACTCGTCCTGAGGTGCGTGCTAGCCATCTGGTTAAGACTGTGCAGCCTCACCGCCAGGCCTCCTGTGCGCCTCCCTAGCCGCACGTCCTCTGCCAGCTCGGCGCTCAGCTCTCCCAGCCGTGCTTCCAGTGGAGAGAGGGGGCGTCGTACCGGGCAGGCACCGTGTTATGCGGTGGAGCGCACGGTGTTCCCGGTGCGTGTGCTTAGCCCGGTGCGCAACATCCCAGCTCCACCATCTGCCGGGCTAGGGTGAAGATCCAGCCAGGGCGGATGGTGCCAGCCTGCTCTCAAGATCTCCAGTGCGCTTTCACGGTCCGGTCTACTCCACGCACCAGCCCTCCGGTGGCAGCCCCCGAACCAGGCTGTCTCTCCGTCTCATCACTAAAGAGTCTCCCGCCTGTCCAGCGCTGCCAGAGCCTTCTCCTCTCTAGCGCTGCCGTAGTCTCCCGCCTGTCCGGCGCTGCCAGAGCTTCAGCCCTCAGTACAGAGGGCCAGAGCCAATCTGCCCAGAGCTGTCTGAGCTGTCTGCCTGTCCAGCGCTGTCTGAGCTGTCTGCCTGCCCAGCACCGTCTGAGCTGCCTGCCCAGCACCGTCTGAGCTGCCTGCCTGCCAGCGCCGTCTGGCCGCCGTCAGGGCCGTCCGCCAGACAGGAGCAGCCGGGCCGTCCGCCAGACAGGAGCAGCCGGGGCCGTCCGCCAGACAGGAGCAGCCGGGGCCGTCCGCCAGACAGGTGCAGCCGGAGCCGCCCGCCAGCCGCATGGCCTGCCGAGCCGTCGGCAGCATGACAGCCGGAGCGTCGGTCAGCCATGATCTGCCGGTGCCGTCGGCCAGCCATGACCAGCCGGAGCGTCGGCCAGCCATGACAGCCGGAGCCGTCGGCCAGCCATGACCAGCCGGAGCCGTCGGCCAGCCATGACCAGCCGAGCCGTCGGCCAGCCATGACCAGCCGAGACGTCAGCCAGTCGGAACTGCCTTCAGTCCGAGCTGCCCTCAGTCCGGAGCTGCCCCTCAGTCCGGTGCTGCCCTCAGTCCGGTGCTGCCCCTTAGTCCAGTGGGGTTATTATGGAGGGTGGCCGTTAGGAGGAGGCCACGGAAGCGGGTAGTGACTATGGTGAAGTGGGGGCCACGTCCCAAACCCGAGCCGCCACCATAAGAAGGCCCACCCGGACCCTCCCCTTCTGTGTCAGGTTTGCGGCCGGAGTCCGCACCTTTGGGGGGGTACTGTCACGCCCTGGCCTTAGTTATCTTTGTTTTCTTTATTATTTTAGTTAGGTCAGGGTGTGACATGGGGGATGTTTGTGTGTTTTTGTCTAGTCGAGGGTGTTTGTAGTGTCTAGGGGGTTTTGGTAGAGTTTATGGGGTTGTGTTCAGTGTAGGTGTCTAGGTATGTCTATGGTTGCCTGAGTGGTTCTCAATCAGAGACAGCTGTCTATCATTGTCTCTGATTGGGAGCCATATTTAAGGCAGCCATAGGCATTAGACGGGTTGTGGGTAATTGTCTATGTGATGTTGCATGTTTGCACTCAGTGTTATAGCAGCCACGTTCGTTTTGTTATTTTGTATTGTTTGTTAGTGTTCTTCATTATTAAAAGGAAGAATGTATTCTAATCACGCTGCGCCTTGGTCCTCTCTTTCACCTATAGACGATCGTGACATGTAGGATAGAATAGGTTTCTGTTAGTAGGACAAGGGTGTTTGTTAATGCCACAGTTTGAGATGACAAATCAACGTCTATAGAGAC
>NC_036855.1:66442924-66476091 GCF_002910315.2 Salvelinus sp. IW2-2015
AATAACAACACAATGTAAAATACAGGTAGCCTAGTCAAATATTAACATACAATCACATTAACCATTACTCTCTTTACCGAATTCCACTAACAGTCTTTATGTAGCCAAATGTAGCTGCTGCTCATGGTAGTATCTGTACTGATGGCGCAAAAGCCATGACAGGGAGACATAGTGGATGGTAACGCGCGTGCAAGCAGTTGCTCCGAAACACTTGGGTACACTGCAGCATCCACCTATAGGCTCTTGCTGCCAAAGACGTTTGAAAGACGTCTTGGACACTACAGTGAAAATTGTTAACTTTGTTAAATAAAGGTTACACACATATAACCGTATTTGTTCATTGAAAATTGTGAATAACTCACCACAGGTTAATGAGAAGGGTGTGCTTGAAATGATGCACATAACTCATAACACATAACTGGGTTGTATTGGAGATAGTCTCAGATAGTCTCAGTCTTAAATCATTTTCTACACACAGTCTGTGCCTGTATTGAGTTTTCATGCTAGTGAGGGCGAGAATCCACTCTCACAAAGGGCATCAGTGTATAACAGCGCAATTTGCGAAGGCAGGATACTCTGAGCGCAGCCCAATCCAGAAAATCTGGCAGTGGCTTCTGATTAAATTACATTTTCACAGAACTCCTTGTTGCGTTTCGATGAGGCTCTCTTGTTCAGATATCGGCAAGTGGACTGGAGGCAGGGCATGAAAGGGATAACGAATCCAGTTGTTTGTGTCATCCGGTTCGGGAAAGTACCTGCGTAATTGCACAGCCAACTCACTCAGGTGCTTCGCTATATCACATTTGACATTGTCTGTAAGCTTGAGTTCATTTTCACACAAAAAAATCATACAATGATGGAAAGACCTGTGTGTTGTCCTTGTTAATGCAGAGAGAGAAGAGCTTAATTTCTTAATCATAGCCTCAATTTTGTCTCAGACATTGAATATAGTTGTGGAGAGTCCCTGTAATCCTAGATTCAGATCATTCAGGCCAGAAAAAACATCACCAGTTGTGTGAGAAACTCATCATCATGCAAGCGGTCAGACAAGTAAATTAATCTTGTCTCTCAATTTTAAAAAACTTTGCCCCTTGAAAACCAGCGAGCTTCTGTATGTTGTAAAAGCATTACATATCATTGCATAGTGCAAAAATACATGAGAGTTCAGGGCCTTGCTTTAACTAGGCAAGTCAGTTAAGAACAAAATCCTATTTACAATGACGCTCATCCCGGACGACGCTGGCCAATTGTGCGCCACCTATGGGACTCCCAATCACAGCCGGATGTGATGCAGCCTGGATTCAAACCAGGTACTGCAGTGATGCCTCTTGCATTGAGATGTATTGGCTTAGACTGCTGCGCCACCCGGGAGCCCTGTAAATGGTGAAATAAAGAGCAAAATTATTGATTATTATTATAATTATATTTGCCCTGGTCCTATAAGAGCTCTTTATCACTTCCCACGAGCATGGTTGTGACAAAGACTCACACTCATTCTTATGTTAATAAATGTATCATATAGGTGTTTGTGCAGGCTTACAATGATGGCAAAAAAAGATGTTGAGAGTGCACTGACCCTGGTGCTAGAGGGGGTACGCAGCTGGAGGTTGAATGTTGAAGGGTACGGAACATAAAAAGTTTGGGAACCACTGCTCCAGGTCACCGTTTTAATGGTGGCAGACCTTGGCCATGACCCCACTCTCCGAGGTGTCTCATGGGGAGTTGTGAGTGCAAAGAAACATTTCCAATTCACACATACATCGGAATACACACTTGTATTTGTGTGAAATAGGACAAATATAAGCACCCACCAAATTATAATAATAATTACAACCTGAAAATTCAGCAGGCTATGGTGTGAAATGGGATATTAAATGTGCCGTCTTGTGGTATGTTTTTGAATATTACTATTTTTAACACACAAGAACATATGATTAACAAATATTTAATCAGTTATCTTCCTCAAATATGGTCCGGAGAATGAAGGGATGATGATGCACTCTTTGCGTGAGGGAGGGCATCTAATTTAATTTCTCCTCAAATCATGCTCAAACACTTCATTCAGGAAAAGTGGAGTTAGCCCTGAGTTAGCCGCCCAAAGCAGGTGAGTTCTGAAGGATTTGTTGCAATAGAAATGTACTTAGCTAAAAGGTGAGGCCTTTTGTCACCATTACCCGAGATGAACTTAGAGTTGACCAAAGTTAGCTCGCTAACTCCTCTATCTAGATTTGTAGTATACCACTCTGGAGTCAACATTGAATCCAGCACCACCACCCATCTCCCTTGGCTCTTCTCCCCCAATCGAAGCCAGTCAAGACAGGCTCTCCCTTCACCTCTGCTGCAGGCTCAGCCCTAGGGGTGTCTGGGAGATTTAGTGCTGTATCTTCCTGAGAGATAAATTACTCTCTCTCTCTCTCTCTCTCTCTCTCTCTCTCTCTCTCTCTCTCTCTCTCTCTCTCTCTCTCCTCTCTCTCTCTCCCCTCTCTTCTCTCTCTCCTCTCCTCTCTCTCTCTCTCTCTCAGTTCAATTCAATTCAATTCGATTTTAAGGCTTTATAAATACACATAAATATGGGTTGTATTACAATGGTGTTGTTCTTCACTGGTTGCCCTTTCTTGTGGAAAGGTCACAAATGTTGCTGCTGTGATTGAACACTGTGTTATTTCACCCAATAGACATGTGAGTTTATCAATATTGGATTTGTTTTCTAATTCTTTGTGGTCTGTAATCTCATGAAATATGTGTCTCTAATATGGTCATACATTGGCAGGAGGTTGGAAGTGCAGCTCAGTTTCCACCTCCTTTTGTGGCAATGTGCAATAGCCTGTCTTCTCTTGAGAGACAGGTTTGCCTCTCTCTCTCTCTCTCTCTCTCTCTCTCTCTCTCTCTCTCTCTCTCTCTCTCTCTCTCTCTCTCTCTCTCTTCGCTCTCTCTCTCTCTCTCTCTCTCTCTCTCACATCTCTTCCACCCTTCTCCCCCTTTACATAGTTCTATCAGCCTTACATCTCCTCCAATGGTCCTTTTTCCTCGTTCTCCTACCATCGTTGTGTAAGAAAAAAAAACATTCTCCTGGCTTCCCGTGTGTCTGTGTGTGAAAGGTTGTAAGCTCAGGGGCCCGTGGAGAGGACGTCTCTCTGCAACCAGAGCCTGCGGGCCCACCCCACCAAACCCTGTCAAACCCTGGGCCATGTATTCCAAACACCCCTCTTTGCTGGATAAGCCCTAGTAAATATTTGGGTATTAGCCGCCCATTGTTTTTCTGTGTGGGCTACAGCCATGCGCATAGCAGTTCACGGCGAATACCTTGAAGATGATATACACTGCGGCCACAGTCCGATCGTGTCCTCTAGCGATTGAACCGAGCAGAGAAAGAGAGATAGAGAGAAAGACAGAGGAAAAAGAGAAGTGCACTTTCAAAGCGTGGTGAAACTATTCAAAACACAGGCGGCTCGTTTCCAGGGCCTGGGATAATGAATTCCATGGCCATCCGGCCTCTATGTGTAGGAGACTCAGAGTTTAGCTAAATAAACCAACCAGTGTGGAGGATGGTGGAGTGAGTAGCCCTGCTGATGTCCAGCCCTGCAGGGAGAGAGAGAAGCCTGGTCACCACAGGTCACTGCATGGCCTAGGCCCAGTCACTGCTACTGACAGCTCACAATGCCAACAAGATCCCATAGTTTCCCTTCGAAATTCAACATATTATGAATTATGGTTAACATGGGTAACCTTGATCCCAGGACTGTCCCAGGAACACTCTTCACATTTCCCCCCAAATAAAATGACAAGACCAGGGAAATGACCAAATTATTCCCTAATGCAATTCACAAAAATAGGTTTATTTTGTGGAAAATAGCACATTGTCCGGGTTGTAGCATGGAAGCCTTTAGCCTAGCATATTTACTTCACACAAATCAACATAAATTCAAAGCACAATGCAAATTAACACTGTAAACACTGCACACGCAACCCGAGTATAGTTAATAAACCCTACAGGAAACCCTACAGCCTATAAAAATAAGTGTGCCTTTTGAGCTGCAGTTGTTACTCTTCAGACAGTCACAAATGTGATATGCCTATGTAGTGAATTGTGCACAGGCCTATCTGTCACAGACATGAAGTCGTTGACAATCCAAAGAGACATAAGGGAAATTATATCTTCTCCTGTCCTAGAGCCTCCTAAGCTATTTTCCTTCCAGTCCCAATCCCACTGAACCAAAATCCTGACTCCTGTCTCGCAAATTTCATAACTATTCTGTAATCCATAGGTTGTATTATCAAAACATGTCACCTATGCATGTCAAAATACCCCTAGTATAACATCTCGTACTTGCCGTCCATATGAGAGCATTTGTGTGATCAACAAACGATATGAAGTAGATATGGATATTTTTTAAATGGACTTGGTCCCGTTAAGATACCTTGATATTAAACAATTTCACTCTTCACCCATTATTCATGAGCTGATCCGCTTTCTGTATAATCCTCAACCCGATTTTGCCAAATATAAAAGATATTACGTCATTTAGCAACTTTGGTCATTGACTTTTGTTTGACTGCTGTTACAAAGTTGTATGATTCTACAATGATATACTCGGTCCTCTTTGTGTCGAGATAGCCTACTGCTGAAATGCGCTGAATTAATTGAAGAAAATAACGCTCAGAACTTATGAACAGCCTGTTTTGCAATTCACACAATGTAATTGGCTATCAAAGATAGCCTACTCTATCATTACTAAATATCAGTTTAATTGCTCTGAAATCTTACATAGTGGCGCAACCAAGCCGAGAAGTGCCCCTTTCATTTGGGGAGAACCCAGGCATAGTGACCATATCTTGGTTGTAAACCCTTTAAATGGGCACTTCCTATTTTTGCGGTATTTCCCAGGACTCTCGGGATAATTATGAATTACTCACTGTATTGAAACTTGGTAGATTTCCGGGAATATTGAATCCTTATTACGGATGAACTTCTATATTTATATCATTAATTTTGCGTGGTTACAGGGTTAATTCCGCATGGTTACAGGGTTAAAACAAAAACAACTCAAAAGGTTAACAGTTTAGGTATTCATTCCGAGTGGTTAAGGTTAGGGCTATGGTTGGGGAAGGCTTAAAAAAAAATAATAATAAATGACACGCTATTACCATGAAGTATCATCAAGTATTCTCACGGCTTGCTAGAGCATTCTGAACTGCGGTGGCGCAGTGGTCATAGCAGTGCGCTTCATCTCCAAGCATCACAAGTTTGTTCCAATACTGAGCAATCTTATTTTTTTTGCTGAAGAAGGCATATATCGACTTCTCAGGACCATTTAGAACGTCTGAAATCAAAGTCTATTGTAGTGATCAGGCTGCATAATGCACTGTAAAATTGGTTACTTTTTTGTGGATTCAATTGGATTTTGGCTCTGATTGTGCAGTAAAGTGTCAATAGAATCTGGCAACACTGTGCTCATTTACCCATGGTGGAATCAACTGTGATACTCACTAGTGACTCAGTGTTATAGCAGTCACGTTCGTTTTGTTATTTTGTATTGTTTGTTAAGTGTTCTTCATTATTAAAAGGAAGAATGTATTCTAATCACGCTGCGCTGTCACGCCTTGGTCCTCTCTTTCACCTATAGACGATCGTGACAGAATTACCCACCAACCAAGGACCAAGCAGCGTGGTAAACGGCAGGAGAAGCAGCAGCAGCAGCAGCAGCAGCAGCAGCAGCAGCAGCAGCAGCAGCAGGAGAGGCTGCACTATTTGGAGGAATGGACATGGGAGGACGAATTAGACGGCAAAGGACCCTGGGCAGAGCCAGYYGAATATCYCCGCCCCAAYGAAGAGKTGGAGGCAGCGAAGGCGGWGAGGCYCTATTATGAGGCGCTAGCARGGCAGAGCGGCTGGAGGCCCGAGAGGCAGCCCCAAAAATMTATTGGGGGGGGGCACACGGGGAGTGTGGCAGAGTCAGGAGTCAGACCTGAGCCAACTCCCCCTGCTTACCGTAAGGAGCCGGTCAGGGCGGAATTGGAGGTGAGCAACGCAGAGACAGTGAAGGAGTTAATGGGGAAATTGGAGGAAAGAGTTATGAGGGAMGTGCTGGTTTGGTGCATGAGGCACGACATCCGCCCGACTGAACGTGTCGGGGAGTTGATGTCACCGGGGACAGCTCTCCATACTCGTCCTGAGGTGCGTGCTAGCCATCTGGTTAAGACTGTGCAGCCTCACGCACCAGGCCTCCTGTGCGCCTCCCTAGCCCTGCACGTCCTCTGCCAGCTCGGCGCTACAGCTCTCCCAGCCGTGCTTCCAGTGGAGAGAGGGGGCGTCGTACCGGGCAGGCACCGTGTTATGCGGTGGAGCGCACGGTGTTCCCGGTGCGTGTGCTTAGCCCGGTGCGCAACATCCCAGCTCCCCACATCTGCCGGGCTAGGGTGAAGATCCAGCCAGGGCGGATGGTGCCAGCCCTGCTCTCAAGATCTCCAGTGCGCTTTCACGGTCCGGTCTACCTCCACGCACCAGCCCTCCGGTGGCAGCCCCCCGAACCAGGCTGTCTCTCCGTCTCATCACTACAGAGTCTCCCGCCTGTCCAGCGCTGCCAGAGCCTTCCTCCTCTCTAGCGCTGCCGTAGTCTCCCGCCTGTCCGGCGCTGCCAGAGCTTCAGCCCCTCAGTACAGAGGCGCCAGAGCCAATCTGCCCAGAGCTGTCTGAGCTGTCTGCCTGTCCAGCGCTGTCTGAGCTGTCTGCCTGCCCAGCACCGTCTGAGCTGCCTGCCCAGCACCGTCTGAGCTGCCTGCCTGCCCAGCGCCGTCTGAGCCGCCCGTCAGGGCCGTCCGCCAGACAGGAGCAGCCGGGGCCGTCCGCCAGACAGGAGCAGCCGGGGCCGTCCGCCAGACAGGAGCAGCCGGGGCCGTCCGCCAGACAGGTGCAGCCGGAGCCGCCCGCCAGCCATGGCCTGCCGGAGCCGTCGGCCAGCCATGACCAGCCGGAGCCGTCGGTCAGCCATGATCTGCCGGTGCCGTCGGCCAGCCATGACCAGCCGGAGCCGTCGGCCAGCCATGACCAGCCGGAGCCGTCGGCCAGCCATGACCAGCCGGAGCCGTCGGCCAGCCATGACCAGCCGGAGACGTCAGCCAGTCCGGAACTGCCCTTCAGTCCGGAGCTGCCCCTCAGTCCGGAGCTGCCCCTCAGTCCGGTGCTGCCCCTCAGTCCGGTGCTGCCCCTTAGTCCAGTGGGGTTATTATGGAGGGTGGCCGTTAGGAGGAGGCCACGGAAGCGGGTAGTGACTATGGTGAAGTGGGGGCCACGTCCCAAACCCGAGCCGCCACCATAAGAAGGCCCACCCGGACCCTCCCCTTCTGTGTCAGGTTTGCGGCCGGAGTCCGCACCTTTGGGGGGGTACTGTCACGCCCTGGCCTTAGTTATCTTTGTTTTCTTTATTATTTTAGTTAGGTCAGGGTGTGACATGGGGGATGTTTGTGTGTTTTTTGTCTAGTCGAGGGTGTTTGTAGTGTCTAGGGGGTTTTGGTAGAGTTTATGGGGTTGTGTTCAGTGTAGGTGTCTAGGTATGTCTATGGTTGCCTGAGTGGTTCTCAATCAGAGACAGCTGTCTATCATTGTCTCTGATTGGGAGCCATATTTAAGGCAGCCATAGGCATTAGACGGGTTGTGGGTAATTGTCTATGTGATGTTGCATGTTTGCACTCAGTGTTATAGCAGCCACGTTCGTTTTGTTATTTTGTATTGTTTGTTAAGTGTTCTTCATTATTAAAAGGAAGAATGTATTCTAATCACGCTGCGCCTTGGTCCTCTCTTTCACCTATAGACGATCGTGACATGTAGGATAGAATAGGTTTCTGTTAGTAGGACAAGGGGTATTGTTAATGCCACAGTTTGAGATGACAAATCAACGTCTATAGAGACAGGGTTTGTGTGAGATGAACTGGTGCTGGTTCGAGGTGATATGAGAGATATTTTTGTATTTTTCTCCCCCTGACTAGTAGGAGTGGCAGAGCGCTGCTCTGATGTTTTTTGCTGCTTCTCATTAACCATTCACATTTGCACCTTATGTGCAGATCACCATCGCTGCTCGACGTGGGGCCAAGGCAGTTCAAAAGGAAGCGTTTCTTTGGAAGTGTGCGAGCCACCCCAGGAGGTGCCGAGCCTCGGACGCCTGCAGAGTCGTGGGTGCTGAGAGCCAGGGCGTGTTTGGATCAGGGACTGAATTTCCCTCTGAAGATGTGGAAAGGTTTACGGCGCGCTCCCACGAGAGTGACTCTCTGCTCTTTGAAGCTCCTGTCTTGGTGGCTTCTCTTATCTCAGGAAAGGATTATTTTATCTCCTCCCTTTTTACTTCTCTCCCTTTATTTCTCCATTCAGCTTTCTTCTTCTACTCTCTCTGTTCCTCTCTCTTACTTTCTGATTTTCTCTCTCACTCTCTCCCTCAGGTTTTGCCACAGCACTCTTTCACCCCAAGACCATTACAGACCATCCCACCTGTTCTGTCTGTTTGTCTCCCTCTGTCCCCAATTTTCCCCTCACTCTTTCTACACTCATCTCCCATTCCCAATTTTCTCTTTCACAAATTAGTACACCCAGCCTCTTTCCTCACCGCCTCCCCACTCTCTCTGTGTCTTCATCCCCTTCCCCTTCCTCCGTTGCGCCCCACTCCCTTTCTTTTCCGATCCACTTTTCTCCCTTTCCAGCACATGACCAGCCGTGTAATTAATGAGCATCATAAACCTCTCTTTCTATTAGCTATCCATTAGTAAACCTGGCAAGCCTGTCATTTTGGACAAAAACACACAGCTCCTTCATTTGATCCCCACATCAAAGGGGGATCCCCACTGTTTTCGGCTGAATACACTAATTGTGTCCTCGTTCTGGATGGGGCTACACCCCCACTGCTTCAAAAAGGAACCAGAGTCAGTGCCGGGTGGAGAAAATTGTGAAAAAGAAGAGGTATTGATTATAGTAGAGCTAAATTTTGGACAAGGTTTTGTGTCAGAGAGGAAAAATGAATAGAACCATCTGGAACTGTGACTGAAAGTCTGTGGCAGACAGCGTACGTTAACTTTGTTATTACACACTACACATCATTTACTACATTACTGTCTTGTATACTGTAGACACATTTAGCAGATTTTTTTTTGAGGGCTTAAGGCCCTATTAAGAGTGTTTTTACATGCCGCCTTTACTAGATAAAAAGGAATATTTAAGTGGGACACCAGAGTTTCCCCTCTTTTACACTACAAGCCAATAACATAAAGTACTAGATCAGCAGCTAATTTAGATACGTCTCTTAAAAGTAATAAGCAGGATGATTCTTTATTTGTAAGGTATGCATATATTCCAGTTCAGCAGCACCTTCAGTTTTAATTTTGCCTTCTACTTTCATTAAGTTTTTATTGATATCGCAAAAACTGCATTTAAGCATAAAAGTGTCAGAGTTGGATATATGGTCTGCAGCTGGTCACTTCACACACCCTAAAAACTCTCCTTGAAGAGTTCAATCAAACATATACTGTATACAGTACATGTCTAAAAACACAAATTACTTGAAAAGATGATAACTTTATCAGTTTAGATCAACTTAAACATATGGAATACACATTTAATTAGGTATGCATATTACTATGTTTGGTCAGCCATAGTGGGAATTTGTATATAATACTTGAAAATGCATTATATGATCCTCAGTCAATTTAATCTAACACAATGTGGTATCTTGTTATAAGTGTTGATATCTGGCCTAGCCAGAAACATAAAGCAGATGATATGAGATAATGGAAGTGGTAATATGCAGGAGGAGATATGGTCTGTAGTGATCTAACAAATGTGAAAATGTCAAGGTAGCTTTGTGTGACAATGGGGTATTTCCATACACAATGGGATTTTTTTGGTGGTTGAATTGTTTGGAAAAACTTCTCACCTAGAATTATGAAAAATATCATTGTCTTGATTTGGTACATGTCTACTGCTATTTTCCATAATAATGATAGGCCTAAATGCTACATAGCAGTGTTACACTCCGACATTAAAACCACTAGATAGTAGTGCTGATGTCATCCACGTATCCCTATGGAAAACTCCCGATGGCACCAGTGGCGTGTATTCATAGATGCCAAAGGAAGCCATGCTTCCCCCCAGAAATTGACAAAAAAAAAGAAAAAAAGACATAAAATAATTTATTTCGTCTCTGTGTTTTCATAATTTTCCTTGTATCTCATTGGAGAAAGCATCCGAGTGAGCGAAACAGTGTCTCTGTAGGTAATCTGAAGCAGTCTGGTCATAAAGAGTATGATATTTTTGTCACCCGTAGCATTGAATGTAAGGTAAGCCAGTGAGCATTTGGCCTCCCTTAATAAAAAAATAAAAGGTATAAAATAATGGCCAATCAGCGTTGAGCTAAACTGAGCGAGCTCAACTGTGAATGGTCCTGGCACACCAAAAAAAAACTGTCAAGGGAAGCCAGTTTGGAATTGGCTTCACTCCTATCACAGAGAAATACATAAGGTAAAACACGTCAGACAGAAACAACTTGAATTGTTACATCTCGTTGTGTTGTTGTCCTCGTTGGCTAGCTAGCTACAATTGGCCCATTCCTAAATTAGCCATGGATGGAGATAGGGGTTTGGACTTGTGGTTTTACTTACTTGTCCGTACCAATGATAATAAGGGCGATTCTGATCCAACCATAAAATACATTGTGCCTCTGGACAGAGAGGATGGAAGTTCAATATGTAGCTAGTATCACGACACAAGGCGAGACCCAGATGCAGACACAGGAGGCAGATGGTTTGAGAGAATGACGGTGTTGCCATCAGACAGAGGGAGCCTAGCGACAAAGTCTAGGGAGATATGGGACCAGGGACGATGGGGGACAGGTAGTGGCTGAATGAGGCCGGACAGGGCTCACCGCAGATTCTTATTCTGAGTACAAATGGTGAATGCGGTCAGCGAAGGCAGAGGTGTCAGGAACCATTGTGGGCCACCAGAAATGTTATCAGAGGAAAGCCAGGGATTGACGGGAACCCGGATGACGGGTAAGCCATTCCAGGACCGGACTGAATTAGGGACAAAAAAACGGATAGCCTGGCCCCCTCCAGGGATAGGCTGGGATCATTGTGCCTTGCGGACCAGGGTCTCAATTCCCCAGCCTACAGAACAGACAACAGTTGGCGCTCAGCCTGCGGGAACGTTCCCTAGGTGATAGTCCAGCTCTGCCCAGTTGCATAGGCTCAGGGGTAACAGACTCACTCGTCGCCGATGATTCTCGAGAGAACTCAGGTGGCTTCGGCTCTCCTTGGAAGTGCACACGTCGGGGACTTCCAGATTCCTTCAAAGGTGAGCAGGCAGCAGTGGATGAACGAATGTTCCCGAGACCCAACCTCCTCTCACTCCAGGCGTTCTCGTAGACGCCCATCAATCCTAATCGTGAGGGTGATGAGGGAATCGAGGTCCAATGGTAACTCCCGCACTACGAGCTCGTCTTTTATTTCCTCTGACAGCCCGTGAAGTAAGGTATCGAATAGAGCCTCTGGATTCCAGGCACTCTTGGCGACCAATGTGCGAAACTCTACCGCCCTTCCGGACATTAGCATAATTAGATACGCTATCTTCGATCGAACGAAGATGGCTGTAGCTCAAAAATGAGGGAGCACTGGGAAAGAAACACCCGGAATGTTCCAGGATTGCCAGCATATCACTCCGGAGGAGGTAACCGGGGTTCTTGGGGAGCCGGGGTAGGCTGAACAAACCCACCACTAGTAGGAAAGTTACTGAGTGACTGGGAGGTCTCAGATGTGGCGTGCTGCTTGCGAGCTAATTCACGGAATTGCTCCGTCAACGCCGTGAACCCCAGGTTGTGGCGTTCCACCAGAGATCGGAACCCCTCCATCAGGTTCTGAAGTAGCTCCTCCTGTCTCTTAATGGTAGCTCCCTGCTGGGAGACAGTGTGACGGAGCTGGTCCAAGTCTGCTGGGTCAGTGATGGCCACTTCGTACTATCATGACGCACGGCGAGACCCGGATGCAGACAGAGGAGGCAGATGGTTTGAGCTCTGGTATTTATTATAATCCAAGGGATAGACAAAAGGCAGGTCGGGACAGGCAAGCATTCATAGCCAGGGCAGAGTCCAAAATGGTACAGGGCGGCAGGCAGGCTCGAGGTCAGGGGCAGGCAGAGTGGTCAGGCAGGCGGGCTCAGAGTCAGGACAGGCAAGGGTCAAAACCAGGAGGACAAGAAAAAGAGAGACTGGGAAAAACAGGCGCTGAGAGAAAAACGCTGGTTGACTTGGCAAACAAGACGAATGGCACAGACAGACAGAAAACACAGGTACAAATACCCAGGGGATAAGTGGGGAAGATGGGCGACACCTGGAGGGGGGTGGAGACAAGCACAAGGACAGGTGAAACAGATCAGGGTATGACAGCTAGATGTAGAAGTCTAATGTTAACTAGCTAATGTTGCTCACAGCTATGAAATGAAGTTAGGCTAGCCTCTTGGCGCACGGATCCCTTTAACGGGATCATTTTCATAAACAACCGCTGAATTGCAGAGCGCCAAATTTTTTAAAAAATGCAAAAGAAAAAACATTTTCATGAAATCACAAGTGAAATATACCAAAACACAGTTTAGCTTGTTGTTAATCCACCTATCGTGTCAGATTTTGAAAATATGCTTTACAGCGAAAGCAATCCAAGCGTTTGTGAGTTTATCGATCACTAGACAAAACATTACGAACAGCTAGCAGCAATGTAGATTGGTCCCGAAAGCCAGAAAAGCAATAAAATTAATCGCTTACCTTTGATGATCTTCAGATGTTTGCACTCACGAGACTCCCAGTTACACAATAAATGTTCCTTTTGTTTGATAAATATTATTTTTATAGCCAAAAACCTCCATTTGGTTGGTGCGTTATGTTCAGAAATCAACAGGCTCGAGCAGTCATGAACGACAGACGAAAATTCCAAATAGTATCCGTAAAGTTCGTAGAAACATGTCAAATGTTTTTAATAATCAATCCTCAGGTTGTTTTTAACATAAATAATCGATAATATTTCAACCGGACTGTAAACTATTCAATACAGGAGAGAAAGAAAATGTCGAGCGACCAGTGTCGCGCGCATGAACTAATGGAAGGACATCCGTCTATCCACTGACGCGATTTGATAAATCTCACTCATTTTTCAGAATAAAAGCTTGAAACTATGTCTAAAGACTGTTCACACCCCGAGGAAGCCATAGGAATAGGAATCTGGTTGATATCCCTTTAAATGGACGAACGGCAGGCAATGGAACAGTGATTTTTCAAAATAAGAGTCAATTCCGGGTTGGATTTCCTCAGGTTTTCGTCTGCAAAATCAGTTCTGTTATACTCACAGACAATATTTTGACAGTTTTGGAAACTTTAGAGTGTTTTCTATCTTACTCTGTCAATTATATGCATATTCTAGCATCTGGACCTGAGAAATAGGCAGCTTACATTGGGAACGTTATTTTTCCAAACATAACATTTCTGCCCCCTAGCTTCAAGAGGCTAGCAAGCAAGCATTTTAGCCAGGTAGCCTAGGACAACAAAAAATAAAAGAGTGTACTGTATGACAGAGTCATAGACCATTTCATCAACATGAAAGAGAGGAGGATTCTCTACAAGTAGGGTGAGTCAACATGTTTTTTCTACTTGCAGGAACGCACACATACATACAAATCAGAACCATGGACTGCCACATCATCAGTTGATTGGACTAAATAGTTTTTGGTATCTTTTAGTTGTCACTGTAATAGACTAAGCATAGGTAATTTGATGATGTTGAAATTTTGAAGTTGGAATAGTGCTGGAATAGTGGAGGCAGCTCCTGTTTGCAGTAACTCTCGGTGGCTCTAAATCAATAGTTGTTTATTAGTCCGAAAATTTAGGAAACATTAACTTGCATGACCATGCTGTAGGTCATGTAACTGTTTGTTACATGCAATATGCTTTGTGGACTTCACCGGACAGAGGTCGCTCTCCGGTTTTGTGATAAAACAAAGGTGTGGTTGATATTATTCTGCCACTGTGTCTTCTTAATGTCTCGGCCTTAGGCATATATCACGGTCGCAAGGCATATGAACTAGCAGGTTATAAAGCAAACAGCGCAATTATCACAAAACATTTGTTGTAATGTGGCTTTTTTTCTGGTTTGGCTTCCCCAGGGATTTTACCCACGCACTGCTACTGGATGGCACATGAAGCGGAAGTATTTTAATTTGAAGTGCGCCATATTGCTGAATGGGGCTGAATGGCACGCAAAAAATCGCTAAGGATCATGGTGAAAGTGGACGTAACTAGCAAAGGATCATGGTCGATGTAGTCGTTTAAATCCTGCCTGAGAGTGTCAACCATGGACATTAAAGCCATCACCTTATTACTGCTTGTCATGAAATGAAGACGACCAAATTAAGATAGCTAAATCGATCAGGTATGCCCATAACATGCATGATCATGCAATAACCTAATGCTAGCCTACTGTTAAACCTTTGCAGCAGAATGTTAATTTGAAAGCTCAGCATTACCTAGAACCTAGCCAGGTCAACATTGGAAAATAAAATGTGCAGCAAATATTAACTACGATATTCAGAATGACGACTGACTTACCAGAAAAAAATGAAGATGAGACTCTTTTGAGTGGCGATTAGTACAATTAAATACAGAACATGTTGGCATGGTGACTGTCTTTGTAAAATCTAACTCAAATTGCAGTAAAGTTAAGTGCGCGTGAGTACCCTTTCTAGTCTATCATATGACCATGATCCTTCCACCTGAATATAAAAACTTGGTTAGGCTATATTGGATTACCCAATGAGACTATATATAAATTATAAATGTATTTTATCTCAATTCTGTATTTTTATATGATTGGAGACTATCTTTATCATTTGTGCAACTGCATCATTTTGTCATCATAAAAAATATGATGTAGTTTGGAATTCAAAATGTATTAAATTATAATTGCATATTAAATTGATATTTCAAACATAGTGTGCGCCAATCCTCCATGTCCATCCTCTGTCAGCCCCATAGCCATTGTTCAGCCCCTCCATCTCCACTTGACAGGCTCGTTAACTCCACATCTCAGGTTGTGAGCCTCCTCATAGCCTGCCGATCTGTGATTGGTCTCTGTCAGAATGGATAACTACTTAATTAAATATCTTGATTTGTAGCAAACTTAAAAATAATTCACAGTGGGGACCGAACTTGATCATAATAAACACATGTTAGAGCCCAAAACTGCCATCTAAAAATTGTTTTTTTGCTGTTCTGGCAATCGTAATTTACATACAGTAGGCTTTCTAGGGCAGACGAGTGTAACGATCTTCGTCTTCATCGGATGAGAAGTAGGAAGGATCGGACCAAAATGCAGCGTTGTAAGTGTCCATGATAATGTATTATATCAGAACACGAAAAATACAAAATAACAAAGTGAATGAAAGAAATGAAAATCGAAACAGTTCTGTATGGTGAAAACACAGACACAGAAAACAACCACCCACAAACAAAAGTGGGAAAACAGGATACCTAAGTATGGTTCTCAATCAGAGACAACGATTGACAGCTGCCTCTGATTGGGAACCATACCAGGCCTAAACATAGAAAACAACACCCAGACATACAACATAGAATACTGGGGGCCTGGTTAGAGTCCATACATTTTTTGTAGATTAATTCAGCACTGGATGACTATAGGGGGCGTTCACCATATGGAATGGCATACACACGACAGGCCAGAGCTCCCTTCCCGAAGACCCCTCGCCTGACACATCACACGCTGAGCTCACCACAATCAGCTGAGTCACCACCGCTCCAGGAACCAACACTGTACTTCAATCACGATTGTCTTCTGCCCTTTACAACATCCCCCTCCTTTTGTCCCGCTACAAAAAGGCAACAGTCACATGTTTGTCCTCTAAGCGCCCAGCAGCTGCTCAGCTAGAAGCTAGGCCCTCTCTCTATGTGCTCCCTCCACACCCCCTCCTCACTGAAGCGGCATCCAGTGTGCACCCCAGGCAGCCTCCCTAACATTGTTACAAGGACATAAACACAGACAAAGCATTAGATCCCCCCCCCCCCGAATCCAGGGAGTGTACCCTATTATGTCCCGTATTATTCCTGTTGCCAGGGAGAAGACAGGGTGGAATCAACTGGGCTTGGCCACCAAGGTGGTCGGTAAATAGGTTGACAGCCAGGCAGGTGTCCATCTTAAGACCTCAGTCTACACTCATCTTCCGCTGTGTACTTATACCTCAAAGAGCACCTTCCTTTCACCTCTATGTGACTGTTGTTATCTTGTTTACTCTCTGAAGTCCAAGCCAGACAGATAATACTGCACTGCTCTGTACATGACGTATCAAGTATGTTATTAGAGACACATGAATAAGAAGATGACCCCTTTTGAAATATATTTTTGGTCCATTCCATAGGGGGATGATGGGTAATGGAGCTGAAAGTAGCCCAGTGCACAACAGCAGAATAAATGGGTGTGAGTGGTTGGAGTTTGATTCAGATCCATCCGTGCAATGGAATTCTGGCTTGAAACCCACTCCACCTCCTCTCCCAGGCATCAAAGCGCCAGGCTCGGAAATCGGGACACCAAGCCATCTCTCCGTTGGCCTCTTCAAAGAACAGGAAGTGTGTCAGAGGGGCAGGCCTTGGTTCCCAGCGAACACAAGCGAGCCTAGCGGCTATAATAACAAGCTCATCTGCGTGTCTTTGGCAGAGGAGTTCAAAGAGAGAGGCCTGATTCCTCTGGTACAACGTGATGATAGACTCAGGATGCGGAAAACCMCTGTTRAGTGGAAATGCACTTGGATGGGGTCTGTMGTGGCTGGTGTCAGGGACAAGCTTGCTGCTTCCACTGTATGTACATTTGAATCCTCCAAGAAGCGAAAATCCCCCAGAAAAGTGGGAGGAGATTAGATTATTGAGCATGACCTCCCCTTCAAAAAACATCCCACTTGCTTTAATTTAAATGAAACCACAGTAAATTTACTCTTAGTGCACTACTTTAGCAGACTTCCTGTGCAGGTAGCTGGTATAGTGCTCAGAGTACCATACCGCCACCACACCACACACTCTGAGACCAGACCTCCCACATAGACCTGCTCCCACGAGTGTCTTCAGGCTCGACTGCAGCTGAATACAGTTAGAGGGGGAGGGGGAGAGACAAAAAGAGAGACAGAGAGAGAGAGAGATAGACAGAGAGAGAATGAGAGATAGAGACCACAAAGCGAGAGAGACCACAGGTTTCCAGTAAAGGAGAGACAGAAGCCCCCCTTCCTCTAACATGTACTCCACAGTGTCATAACTCACTCTACCAACTCTTATCCAGCCAGATCTATAGACTCCGGTCTGGCTGATTCAGAAACTACACTCTTCGGTCTTGCTGAACCATGTTTGAGAGGAAGGCAGGCAGGCAGTCGACTGGAGTGGTTTTGCGGCTACTGCCAGCAGTTAAGATTTCGGTGGAGGCCCAGGTGCCAGTGATTTTATCCGCTGCAGCAGGGCCCAGAGCCTGTCAGAGGCAGACACTGCTAATGGAGCATGGCCTGGAGCCTTTGGGGCGGGAGGTAGGCTAGTGGTTAGATCGTTGGGCCAGTAACCGAATGGATGCTGGATCAAATCCCTGAGTTGAATTTTTTTGTTGTAATTCTGCCTCTGAACAAGGCAATTAACCCACTGTTCCCCGCTAGGCTATCATTGTAAATAAGAATTTGTTCTTAACTGACTTGCCCAGTTAAATAAAAGGTAAATAAATGTAAAAAATTCAGGGTAGGACCAGCAGAGTGCAAGCCAGGCCTGGAGTCTTGAGCCCCAGGGAAGGACTAGCAGAGAGCAGGCCGTGGAGCTGCACACCCAGGCACAGAGTGCGAATTATACTGTGACATTCGGGGGTTTCTTTTTTTTTTTCAAGGGACTTCCTATTTGTGCTGTGCACTAAAAATGTAATGGGCCTAATAGAAAATACATGTATTTTAACTGTAAACATGTATTATCTTTTAATGTGGCATGAACAAAAACCAGTCGTGAGGTTTTCATCTGATTGTTAAACAAATCAATTCAAAAAGTAGACTACCTGTGCATATTCGTCTACTTCAAAATAATTCCAGCTTCCAAACAATGTACTGTACACCAGCCATTGGGTTAATGGATTAAAAAATATATATATTTCACCTTTATTTAACCAAGTAGGCCAGTTGAGAACAAGTTTTCATTTACAACTGCGACCTGGCCAAGATAAAGCAAAGCAGTGCGACAAAAACAACAACACAAAGTTACACATAAACAGATTTACAGTCAATAACACAATAGAAAAATCTATGTACAGCGTGTGCAATGTAGAAGAGTAGGGAGGTAAGGCAATAAATAGGCCATAGAGGTGAAATAATTGCAATTTAGCATTAACACTGGAGTGATAGATGTGTAGATGATGATGTGCAAGTAGAGATACTGGGGTGCAAAAGAGCAAGAGGATAGAAAACAATATGGGGATGAGGTAGTTGGGTGTGCTATTTACAGACTGGTTGTGTACAGGTACAGTGATCGGTAAGTTGCTCTGACAGCTGATGCTTAAAGTTAGAGAGGGAGATATACAGTGGGGCAAAAAAGTATTTAGTCAGCCACTAATTGTGCAAGTTCTCCCACTTAAAAAGATGAGAGAGGCCTGTAATTGTCATCATAGGTACACTTCAACTATACAGACAAAATGAGAAAAAGAAATCCAGAAAATCACATTGTAGGATTTTTAATGAATTTATTTGCAAATTATGGTGGAAAATAAGTATTTGGTCACCTACAAACAAGCAAGATTTCTGGCTCTCACAGACCTGTAACTTCTTCTTTAAGAGGCTCCTCTGTCCTCCACTCATTACCTGTATTAATGGCACCTGTTTGAACTTGTTATCAGTATAAAAGACACATGTCCACAACCTCAAACAGTCACATCCAAACTCCACTATGGCCAAGACCAAAGAGAGCTGTCAAAGGACACCAGAAACAAAATTGTAGACCTGCACCAGGCTGGAAGACTGAATCTGCAATAGGTAAGCAGCTTGGTTTGAAGAAATCAACTGTGGGAGCAATTATTAGGAAATGGAAGACATACAAGACCACTGATAATCTCCCTCGATCTGGGCTCCACGCAAGATCTCACCCCGTGGGGTCAAAATGATCACAAGAACGGTGAGCAAAAATCCCAGACCACACGGGGACCTAGTGAATGACCTGCAGAGAGCTGGGACACAAAGTAACAAAGCCTACCATCAGCAAGGGCATTGAAGATGAAACGTGGCTGGGTCTTTCAGCATGACAATGATCCCAACAACCGCCCGGCACATGAAGGAGTGGCTTCGTAAGAAGCATTTCAAGGTCCTGGAGTGGCCTAGCCAGTCTCCAGATCTCAACCCCATAGAAAATCTTTGGAGGGAGTTGAAAGTCCGTGTTGCCCAGCAACGGCCCCAAAACATCCCTGCTCTAGAGGAGATCTGCATGGAGGAATGGGCCAAAATACCAGCAACAGTGTGTGAAAACCTTGTGAAGACTTACAGAAAACGTTTGACCTCTGTCATTGCCACCAAAGGGTATATAACAAAGTATTGAGATAAACTTTTGTTATTGACCAAATACTTATTTTCCACCATAATTTGCAAATAAATTCATTAAAAATCCTACAATGTGATTTTCTGGATATTTTTTTCTCTCATTTTGTCTGTCATAGTTGAAGTGTACCTATGATGAAAATTACAGGCCTGTCTCATCTTTTTAAGTGGGAGAACTTGCACAATTGGTGGCTGACTAAATACTTTTTTGCCCCACTGTAAGACTCCAGCTTCAGTGATTTTTGCAATTTGTTCCAGTCATTGGCAGCAGAGAACTGGAAGGAAAGGTGGCCAAAGGAAGTGTTGGCTTTGGGGATGACCAGTGAAATATACCTGCTGGAGCGCATGCTACTGGTGTGTGTTGCTATGGTGACCAGTGAGCTGAGGTAAGGCAGGGCTTTACCTAGCATAGACTTACAGATGACCTGGAGACAGTGGGTTTGGCGACGAATATGTAGTGAGGGCCAGCCAACGAGAGCATACAGGTCGCAGTGGTGGGTAGTACATGGAGCTTTGGTGACAAAACGGATGGCACTGTGATAGACTACATCCAGTTTGTTGAGTAGAGTGTTGGAGGCTATTTTGTAAATGACATCACCGAAGTCAAGGATCGGTTCAAGGATCGGTAGGATAGTCAGTTTTACAAGGGTATGTTTGGCAGCATGAGTGATGGAGGCTTTGTTGCAAAATAGGAAGCCGATTCAAGATTTAATTTTGGATTGGAGATGCTTAATGTGAGTCTGGAAGGAGAGTTTACAGTCTAACCAGACACCTAGGTGTTTGTAGTTGTCCACATATTCTAAGTCAGAACCGTCCAGAGTAGTGATGCTAGTCGGGCGGGAGGGTGCGGGCAGCAATCGGTTGAAGAGCATGCACTTAGTTTACTTACATTTAAAAGCAGTTGGAGGCCTCGGAAGGAGTGTTGTATGGCATTGAAGCTTGTTTGGAGGTTTGTTAGCACAGTGTCCAAAGAAGGGCCAGATGTATACAGAATGGTGTCGTCTGTTACGCGAATGCAGTAAGCCAAGGTAAGTTGCTAGCTAGCATTAAACTTATCTTATAAAAAARAATCAATCAATCATAATCACTAGTTAACTACACATGGTTGATGATATTACTAGATATTATCTAGCGTGTCCTGCGTTGCATATAATCTGACTGAGCATACAAGCATACCAGTATCTAAGAATCTGACTGAGTGGTGGTAGGCAGAAGCAGGGGCGTAAACATTCATTCAAACAGCACTTTCGTGAGTTTTGCCAGCAGCTCTTCGTTGTGCGTCAAGCATTGCGCTGTTTATGACTTCAAGACAATCAACTCCCGAGATGAGGCTGGTGTAACCGAAGTGAAATGGCTAGCTAGTTAGCGCGCGCTAATAGCGTTTCAAACGTCACTCGCTCTGAGCCTTGGAGTGGTTGTTTCCCTTGCTCTGCATGGGTAACGCTGCTTCGAGGGTGGCTGTTGTCGTTGTGTTCCTGGTTCGAGCCCAGGGAGGAGCGAGAAGAGGGACGGAAGCTATTCTGTTACACTGGCAATACTAAAGTGCCTATAAGAACATCCAATAGTCAAAGGTTAATGAAATACAAATGGTATAGAGAGAAATAGTCCTATAATTGCTATAATAACTACAACCTAAAACTTCCTACCTGGGAATATTGAAGACTCATGTTAAAAGGAACCACCAGCTTTCATATGTTCTTATGTTCTGAGCAAGGAACTTAAACGTTAGCTTTCTTACATGGCACATATTGCACTTTTACTTTCTTCTCCAACACTTTTGTTTTTGCATTATTTAAACCAAATTTAACATGTTTCATTATTTATTTGAGGCTAAATTGATGTTATTGATGTATTATATTAAGGTAAAATAAGTGTTCATTCAGTATTGTTGTAATTGTCATTATTACAAATAAATAAATAAAAATCGTCCGATTAATCGGTATCGGCTTTTTTGGTCCTCCAATAATCGGTATCGGTATCGGCATTGAAAAATCATAATCGGTCGACCTCTACTCTGGACGGTTCTGACTTAGAATATGTGGACAACTACAAATACCTAGGTGTCTGGTTAGACTGTAAACTCTCATTCCAGACTCACATTAAGCATCTCCAATCTAAAATTAAATCTTGAATCGGCTTCCTATTTCGCAACAAAGCATCCTTCAGTCATGCTGCCAAACATACCCTTGTAAAACTGACTATCCTACCGATCCTCGATTTCGGCGATGTCATTTACAAACTATTTCGCAACAAAGCATCCTTCAGTCATGCTGCCAAACATACCCTTGTAAAACTGACTATCCTACCGATCCTCGATTTCGGCGATGTCATTTACAAAATAGCCTCCAACACTCTACTCAACAAATTGGATGCAGTCTATCATAGTGCCATTCGTTTTGTCACCAAAGCCCCATATACTACCCACCACTCCGACCTGTACGCATTCGTTGGCTGGCCATCGCTTCATGCTCGCCGCCAAACCCACTGGCTCCAGGTCATCTACAAGTCTTTGCTAGGTAAAGCTCCGCCTTATCTCAGCTCACTGGTCACCATAGCAGCACCCACCCATAGCACGCGCTCCAGTAGGTATATTTCACTGGTCACCCCCAAAGCCAATTCCTCCTTTGGCCGCCTTTCCTTACAGTTCTCTGCTGCCAATGACTGGAATGAACTGCAAAAATCACTGAAGCTGGAGACTCATATCTCCCTCACTAACTTTAAGCACCAGCTGTCAGAGCAGCTCACAGATCACTGCACCTGTCCATAGCCCATCTGTAAATAGCCCATCCAACTACCTCATCCCCATACTGTATTTATTCATTTATCTTGCTCCTTTGCACCCCAGTATCTCTACTTGCACATTCAGCTTCTGCACATCTATCACCCCTGTGTTTAATTGCTATATTGTAATTACTTTGCCACCATGGCCTATGTATTGCCTTACCTCCCTTATCTTACCTCATTTGCACACACTGTATATATACGTTTTCTACTGTATTATTGATTGTATGTTTGTTTATTCCACGTGTAACTCTGTGTTGTTGTATGTGTCGAACTGCTTTGCTTTATCTTGGCCAGGTTGCAGTTGTAAATGAGAACTTGTTCTCAACTAGCCTACCTGGTTAAATAAAGGTGAAATAAAACATTTAAAAACATAAGTCAACAAATGAGAGAGCCTGGGGAATGGGAGTGGAGCTAGGGGCTGCAGGGCCTGGGTTAACCTCTACATCACCAGAGGAATAGAGGAGGAGTAAGATAAGGGTACGGCTAAAGGCTATAAGAACTGGCTGTCTAGTGCGTTCGGAAAGCAACATATGTTCCAAAACACCATAAAGTGTAGCATGATGACCTTCGGTGATTGTCATCAGGCCTACACTCTTGTAGCCTGAATTAATTGATGTGTCTTGCTGACAAATGTATATTTTTTGTAAAAAGAAAAGTCGGGAGTCCTGAAAAGGGGCTGAAATATGGGACTCAAATACAGCTGTGTCTGTCCCGAGCTCATCTGCTGAAATACGGGACTCAAATACAGCTGTGTCTGTCCAGAGCTCATCTGTGTGGGAAACTGTGAGGGCCCAGTTGAAACAATGTTGCAAGTTTGCTGGACCCAGTTGATACTGTTGCAAGTTTGCTTGTGAAATCTCAAGACAGACAGATAGAGGGAGTAGAAAGATGTGATTGAAAGAACCTGAACCAACTGCCAGTTGTTTAAACCATGACAGAGGTGTGGGGTGTTGATTTCATTTGGAATAAGCTTTTAATTTCATATTTACCACTGTATCAGTACAACATTGGTTGCATTTTCAACAGATAGGAGAATGGTTAAATTAGAGACCCCCCAAAGTTTGACTTTTGTTGAATTAAGGGGAGCTCATGTCTCATTCGGGGGTCTGAGCCCCACCTGCCCCTCGTAATTCGCACACTGTCCAGGCATGTGGGTTGGTGGTGCAGGTGGCTGCCTGGCTTGGTAGATCTAAACTGCTGCAGGAGGCTGACCAGGCCTGTAAACTTAAACATAGCCTTGACCGTTATAGAGGCCCGGGATAATTTAGGGGCCATTACACTTGGGCCACGTGGGAGCCATCCTGTGAAATTGTGCACTTTTTTGTTAAAGCAATAATTGCCTTTTTTGTAAGACCTTAACAAATCTCAAAGTTGTATGTGACTTCATGAGATTTTAAATGTAGCTAGTATTATATACAGTGGGGAGAACAAGTATTTGATTAGCACTGGCCTGGATTCTTTTGGCAGGTTTTCCTACTTACAAAGCATGTAGAGGTCTGTAATTCTTATCATAGGTACACTTCAACTGTGAGAGACAGAATCTAAAACAAAAATCCAAAATCACATTTGTATGAGTTTTAAGTAATTAATTTATTGCATTTATTGCATGACATAAGTATTTGATACATCAGAAAAGCAGAACTTAATTTATTGGTACAGAAACCTTTGTTTGCAATTACAGAGATCATACGTTTCCTGTAGTTCTTGACCAGGTTTGCACACACTGCAGCAGGGATTTTGGCCCACTCCTCCATACAGACCTTCTCCAGATCCTTCAGGTTTCGGGGCTGTCGCTGGGCAATACGGACTTTTCAGCTCCCTCCAAAGATTTTTCTATGGGTTCAGGTCTGGAGACTGGCTAGGCCACTCCAGGACCTTGAGATGCTTCTTACGGAGCCACTCTCTAGTTGCCCTGGCTGTGTGTTTCGGGTCATTGTCATGCTGGAAGACCCAGCCACGCCCATCTTCAATGCTCTTACTGAGGAAGGAGGTTGTTGGCCAAGATCTCGCGATACATGGCCCCATCCATCCTCCCCTCAATACGGTGCAGTCGTCCTGTCCCTTTGCAGAAAAGCATTCCCAAAGAAAATGATGTTTTCCACCTCCATGCTTCACGGTTGGGATGGTGTTGTTTGGGTTGTACTCATCCTTCTTTCTTCCTCCAAAACACGGCGAGTGGAGTTTAGACCAAAAACGTTCTATTTTTGTCTCATCAGACCACATGACCTTCCCCATTCCTCCTCTGGATCATCCCAGATTGGTCATTGGCAAACTTCAGACGGGCCTGGACATGACGCTGGCTTGAGCAGGGGACCTTGCGTGCGCTGCAGGATTTAATCCATGACGGCGTAGTGTGTTATCTAGGTTTTCTTTGAGATTGTGTCCCAGCTCTCTTCAGGTCATTGACCAGTCCTGCCGTGTAGTTCTGGCTGATCCATCACCTTCCTCATGATCATTGATGCCCCACAAGGTGAGATCTTGCATGGAGCCCCAAGACCCAAGGGTGATTGACCGTTCATCTTGAACTTCTTCATTTTCTAATAATTGCGCCAACAGTTGTTGCCTTTTCACCAAGCTGCTTGCCTATTGTCCTGTAGACCATGCCAGCCTTGTGCAGGTCTACAATTTTATCCCTGATGTCCTTACACAGCTCTCTGGTCTTGGCCATTGTGGAGAGGTTGGAGTCTGTTTGATTGAGTGTGTGGACAGGTGTCTTTTATACAGGTAACGAGTTCAAACAGGTGCAGTTAATACAGGTAATGAGTGGAGAGCAGGAGGGCTTCTTAAAGAAAAACTAACAGGTCTGTGAGAGCCGATATTCTACTGGTTGTTAGGTGATCAAATACTTATGTCATGCAATATAAATGCAAATTAATTACTTAAAAATCCATACAATGTGATTTCTGGATTTTTGTTTTAGATTCCGTCTCTCACAGTTGAAGTGTACCTATGATAAAAATGACGACCTCTACATGCTTTGTAAGTAGGAAAACCTGCAAAATCGGCAGTGTATCAAATACTTGTTCTACTGTCATACAAAAATGTGATGTGTCTCTAAACTGTGCTGTCAACAGGCTCAATATAGCATGTTGTAAAATGTCTGAAGGGCATTTATGGTTATCAAATGTATGCCCCAAATTTAGATTGTCTTGTGTTTATTTTTAGTTTAAAAAACTGGGATCACAAAGTGTTCTATAAGTGCCATAAATATTATAAGTTGTATTTTTATAAATATTAAGATTTGGTTTATTCAGGACCTCTCTCCCACAGTGTGAACTATGAAAAAATGTGTAAACAAGTTATTATAGGTAGCAATTAATCCAACCGTATGTATGCATTCATAAAATATATGTTTGCATGTCATCAATCAAATAACTGTTTTTATTCATTCTTTTTATCGTCCTGCGAAATGTTGCTTTAATAAAGCGCTATTGCGCTGCTCTTCGACCACTGCGCCTACTTGGCTGGCTGGGAATGGTGGTAGTGGTGACGGGGGATGCTGCATTGCTGCTCTTTTTATATTTGGAAACTCCGAAAGAATCTCGGCTGGCTRTCATGTGCCGCCTTCGTCCAATAAAACAGAAGAGGGCCTGKCTGCAAGTCGTCTAATCTTGYGCGAYGTGTCAATCATGTTCATTCAGCGGTTGAAGTGCGGGTTTTGGTAACCGCCTCCTTTACGCTTGGAAGGGAGACGAAGGGGGGAGCTTTCTTCGGATCAAAGACTAGTGTGGCGCTGTTGCCGTAGGATGTACTGAGTGCAGCCTGCTGCTTTCTTTACGGACGCTTCTTYTATCGTCTGGATATCGCTGATTTCTGGATTATAAATWCATTTGATGMTTTTCAATCCCAACTCAATGCAGAGAAATGGGTAAACTTCACTCGAAACATGGTAAGATATGATGTTTTACCGAAAAATGCCACCCCTAGTCGTTGAATTGAATGCTCACTTGCGGTAATACTTTCGAGTAATGCCTATCTTTATGTTCTCTGTTTCTCTCGACAATTGTCCCGAAAAGCTGCGATTTGTAAACCGAGGGAAAGTCCGGAGGGTGAGTAGCCCATAGGCCTACACTTAGGACAGGCTATAGATTTGTTGTCTATATTTTATTATATTTGTTGAAAATATACATTGTTTAAATTATGTCCAGTCTATCATCCCATTTATCCATGCACCAATAATGACCGACTCGTTGACAACATCAGACGAAGTCTACTATCATTCAAGAAAATGATGAAAAAAGCACAATGCTGAAGAAATGTTACATTGTAACCTAACCGTAACATGTTGTTTATATTGTAATAACGCACCTTTTATGTTGATTTCAGGTGACAGTTTTGTAGTTAATGCCTGTTTGGCAAGGAAAGGAATTGACGATTGGCTCGTGAAACAGAAATACTATTGCACGGGCTCGCGGCTTGAGCAACAGGACTGTCACCACACGAATAAGTGCGGCTTGTCTACTCGGGTAAGTAAAACATTTATTTATTTATTTTTAAATTATGATTTCAAAAACAAGATTGTTAATCTCAGTTTGATGTTGATACCATGAAGCCTGGAATGTCCTAACTTTCTTAGCTTCCCTTTCGAGGGTTAGCCAAGGCTGCATTTAGTTTTACTGGGATAAATTGTAGTCTAAAGTTTTCAACTGAATTTATCGGTTGTTTCGAATTAAGTACATTTAAAAAAAAAAATACAAAAGTAGATTCTCAGCCACCTTATTGCAATACACCAATGGAACTATAATACCTGATAAATAGCCAACCAAATCTTCAGATGTTGCCTGCTTAATTTTTCTTCAAAGTCTGCTTTTGACGTTGACCTATTCAATGACATTCTCAATAAATGTTGCTTATTTCTATTTATTCTGTGCATTATGCAGAAGTTGAAAAGAAAACCAGAAATGTTGTAAAAAGAAAGTAGTAGTGTGTTTAGTTATAGGCTAGTTGAGGGAAAGTTATAGGCTAGACTAATAATATCAATAAAAAAATGGTAAATGATTGATAATATAAAGCTGACATCACACGGATAGGTTTCATATGTATTGTTTGTTTAGATAATCGTTATTTGCTTTGTTGGCTAGACAACATAGATAGACATTCTTGACTCTCTCATCCAGACACATGGAAATGATTGAATGCAGTGGCACATTAGAAGAAGTCTCATGCAGGTGTGGCAAGATAAAAGCTGCTATTCAAAATTCAGTGTGCATGAATTTCTTCCTCTTCTTGATCTGTGAAATTCTTATCAGTGTGTTAATTTCATTCCCATTGCAAACAGTTTGTAAGGATGTTGTGTTTTGTGATTCTGGAGAATGAAAGTGTGACATGTTAACACCATGACATGGCTGTTGACAGTACACACTTGGCCCCATATACATGATAGACCTAATATTTAAGAGGGGAAATGTTGTAGGCTTGTGTTTGAACCTCTCTATTAACAAATATCTTTCCCACAACACTTTTCAGTCTTTCAGCCATGTTTGTTTCAACATACAGTACAAAACAGCATATGTTAATACAACTTTTTACAAAAGGAGCCCTGACTTGCTACACAATGCTTGCTTTGGTAACTGTCTAATCATCAGACACTTTTGGTGCATGGGAACAAATGTGTCACACCACCAAGAACAGATGCTGCTAAAGTTTATACTCTTGGTAATAGATCACGGCTGAGTTGAAAGCATTGCAGTCTGACAGACTGGTGACAGGGCTGTATTGTAAGGCTGGGGTAGAGGTGGTGGAGGTCATGTCTGTTTCAGATTTGTCATCCCAGTAAACACACAGTTGTTGCATCCCAAATGGCACCCGATTTCCTATATAGTGCACTACTTTTAACCAGAGCCCTCTGGGTGCCATTTGGGACGTAACCTGTGTTGTTGTCGAGAGGAGAAATCCTTTTTTGGAAAAGCTTCAGAGGAGCCGGGTGTAAGCCTCTTTGGTTAGGGATGCTCACTTCTCAAAGGCAGCATTTTTGAGGATTGAGAGCTCATCAAAAAATCCACCAGGACTTTTCCACTTCTCAGCTACTGAGCTCACTCAGCCCACTGGAACAGAGGGAAGCTAATACACTCTGTCCAGCAATGTGGCCATCATGTTGTGACCAGACATACCACCATTAGGTTGTTTACATACTACATTTCATGCTGCAGTTGCGTTCAATGAGAATCATGCATTCACTGTCACACTATTTCATGGACATTGCATTTCTAGTGAGCTGCTCATGCTTGTGTGCATGAAAAGCCTTGTGTTAACTGAACAAGAGGTGTTTGCCGTTGTTTCTCTGGTTTGATTATCCCAAGCATTTATTACCCCAACACTTTGACACTTTGGCAATGCACACAAAGCAATGTATCTAAACTGAATCTTTTATGTAATAGCATATGCCTCGTTTTGCGTTGCTTCTTCTGATTTATCATGTCATTATCATAAGGAAGTGACCYATYGCAGCGCYTACRWGACCAGTCTGGTTCATTTCATTTAAATGTCTCTGGTATGAGGAAGACACAGGGATATGCTGGTGAGGAGCCAAGTCAAGGACTCCTTCAGGYAGTGACAATCAGCCTCGTGCACGCTGGCAAAATATCTTGATCAAAGTCCAACCTGTCTAAAGTACACAGTTGTTTTCTCTATCCCTGCCGTGAGGTGTTTTTAATAGCAGCACATTGGTCAGCGGGCTGTGAAGGTGTGAGGCTCTGCTAGCCCAGGGAGGTTGACGGGAAAAGCAGCGGGCTGAGATTTTTATGACTTATGCCCAGTTTGTATTGACGTGCGAGTGATCAAGTGTAGCACTGAGTGCCGTGATGGGGTCAGCCTCAGGTCTGCTTGTTGCATGCACATGGTGTCAACACCACTAAGCCTGACATGTTGTCAGGCCTCTAATAAACATCTTCATATTGTAATCGGACCCTCCTTATGACATCATCGGGGTAGGAAGGGGTTCGGTGTTCTGTTCCGTGTAGTGTAGCAGCCCTCTGGGCACGGTTAGGGTATCCATGGGCCCTCTTCAGTTCAGCAGACTCACCAGAGGGCATTGTGGGATACATGTGAAAGGGTGGGATTTTTTTGTGGAGCATTTTTTTCATTCCCCAGATGGTGTGAAGTGATATTTGGCCAGGATGGAAAAGGAACCCCGCTGAAAAAGTTGGATGGTTTTGAACAATTTGGGCTCGTGGAGTTTTCTGTTTTATAAATTATTTAATTATATGTGCCTAATGGCTTTCACAGCGCTGCGGGAAAATTAATAGAATAAGACACAAGGTGTTCCTGACATCAATATTTATTTGGATGCTTTTCCCTTCGTTTTTTCTTTAGAACTTGAATATTTCATTGAAGTTTTGAATATTTTGTTTGCTTGCTTTGACATGGCATTTCATGTGTTTATTTTAGGGACCATTTGGCATTTTAGATTTATTCCGCTTAAAACAGTTAAGTATGACAATGCTTGAAATTAAAAATAAATAAATAGTGAGATATTTACTAGCATATGTCTTTATAAATGATCTATAACTTAACCTTATCATGAAGCATTACAAAACTTGAGAGAGTTTGTGGAAGTTACTGCTTTCCATAAGTCGTAGTAAATACCCTAACCCCATAGTATTGTCAAATGAAAAACGGCTAAAACCTTTGCCAGGTGAGAATGCAATGCAAACATTCCTCTTAGCCTTTAAAAGCGGCCCATGTTGTATTGGATACATATACTTTATAGGCCGTGTTCTTTTTGCCTCCCGGCTGAACTGGGGTCCAGGAGAATGTGGGTCAGATGGTGGCAGCAGCGGGGAGTCTAAGACTGGAATCCTTTTGATCTGAAACCTCCCAAACCAAACTATCATATTCTTGAAAGGAGAGAGGGGATTACTGCCATAGCCTACCTCCTCCATTAAAATGAAATGCRCTTTTATGGAACATGTTTGTTTTGTAGAGCTGATTATATTAGCAAGACTGTTATCATTGGTTGAGGTATATATGCGTTGAGTTGTGGTAGGGGGAGCCATAGGAAGAGGAGAGACTCCAGAGTCAAGAACTTTTCTTGCATATAGATGATTTTAACTCACTTGTTCGTATGTATTATTTGAAATCAAAATGTAAGTTAACTGAGCTATTTTATATGGAACTGAGCAGTAAGGACAGGTGAGCTGGGTACATTTTCTCTCCAGACTATGGCCCTTTAAAGATAGAATCCACATTAGGGGAAACAGCGCCACTGTTTGCCCCAGCGCCTTTGTTATTGTTTTTGTTTTGTTGACAAATGGAGGTGAGCAGCATCCGAATGCAAATAAGCAGTTTGGGGGAAAAAATTGCAGTACTTAATCTGCAGTGCTATCGCGCGTGCAATAATGTCTGATGGGGGGGAAAAACAGTTTGTTCTTTGCAGTAACTTCTTTGTTGTTGTGTTATCCCAAACAGATGTGTCAGTTTCACTACTAAGGATTCCAGCTTTAATTCTGATTCTAAGCACAGTTTGTTTTTTACTATGCTGTTTTTATATCTCCCATAACGTTTTGTAATTTAGATGATTAAGAAGAAGTAGAGAAGTCAACAGTTTATGATTTGGCAGTTCCAATGCCTGTCTGATCTGGTTTGTTGGGTCTTAACAAGTCTGAGCCCAGGTGTTGAAGGTCTCCCGCCCTCCCCTGTCTTCTCCGGTCCTCTTCAGGCAGTGTTATGAGTTGTACCCTAAGCCAGTGGTCTGTCTAGGGAATTTGCAATGTGCTGAAAGCAAATTTGAAAAGATTTAATTTGATGATTTGTTAAGGCATTTTCCCCCACACCCTTGCCAAGTAACTTTCCTCATCCCTAAGCCCCCTCCCCCATCTCAGCTCTCTCCTCTCCACCTCTCCCATTTTCCCTCTCAGGCTCCATCTGTTTCTTGTGTTTACCCTGTGGCCTTGCCTGGTTGTTGCTGATGAAATTAGACTGCATTTGAAGTGGGCCAGGGAGGTGGATATATAGAGGCCCCCTCTGTGAGGCCTAACCCTCTGTGTAGTAAAAGGAGGCCCCCAGTGATGCTACTGCTGGAGTCGCCAAACCCCTGCTCTGGGCTGACAATTCCAAAGCACAWTTTTKAAAACCTTCCATCTAAGGTTTAGGTTCRAAACRCATACAAAACTGGGACKAAATATCTTAAGGTACATCTGASAACTAARAGCARTCCYAAATGAATCACAGAGTAGAACTTCTGCCCACATCCCCGTGTTTCTCACTGGGTGCCAGCGCTCTGATRTTTGAAGTAAAGCTTTTAAATGTGCTWCCCTCAGCCTCTGAGTCTGATAATAGACATGGCAGTTCTGTGGCCTAGCTTCTTTTCTTACTTCTTCTCCTGTAGTGTTTTTTTATTGTCTTCACAAAAGCACAGGGTCCTTGTCTCAGTGCTGAATGCACCTTTCAAATGCTTACTCCTCTCTCTCGCTTTCTGTCCTCTCTCGCTTTCTGTCCTCTCCCCATGCCTGTGCTGTTCCCACCAGCTGTCTCCCTGCGTGCTGTGAGTGACATTGTGTCATATGCCCCTCTCCCATCAGGCCGTACCCCTCCACACCCCCTGGGAGGACAGGCCTGTTGTTGTCCTTTGAAGAGGCTGGGAGAAGTTTGGAGTTGTGGTCTAAGAAAAGAAAGCGTTTGCCTTTGGGGAGAGGGCTGGGGAGTAGGGGGACATGCACCTGGCTCTGTTATTACAATGAGAATAGAAGAGAGGAGAGGAAGTCTTGGGTTGTCGTTTACGTATCTGGGGGACTGGGAGGGAGAGGAGATGCAGGTGGCATTAATGTCACTTCCCGGATCGTGTGTCACATAGATTGCATAGCTGGAGAAATTTCACCCTATGTGACAATGTGAAGCGGATAAACCTCATTGGTTGTTGTGAATGGGACTGCCGGAAATGGTTTCGGTGAAAGGAGATGATAATGATATACTCAATGAGGTAAAAGTATTGATACACATACATTAGATCTGTTGGCTCTGTTGTTTACAACTTTCTGTTGTAGCACAGGAGTATCACAACACACATCTCACACGGTTCTCCTCCATTCATTTTAGGTTGAGTATCTTCACAATATTGTTCCATTGTTGATTTTGTCTCGGTTTATTGTTGGGTTCCATGTCTGTGTGATGTTTTGATCTGATTATTTTTATGTGTGAATGTGTAAAAATAGTGATTGGGTATGGGGGTGTGCAGGGGGACGGCATGAGACGTGTGTATGAGGATGCCGTGTGTCTGGGATGGGCTGTCCGGATGCACTCAGGAGATCAAAGCAGTCCCTGGAATGTGCTCTGAATCCCCAGGGATTAGCAACTGAGATTTGGGCTTTGTTTCCCCAAATATCTGCTCACTGTGGAGCTACAGATATCCCAGGATCAATTGGATTTGTTTCTCTTCTCCTCTCTCTTCTCTTATGATGCTTGGCTTTCAGTAGGATTTGTTTGTATGCTAGAAGAGCTGCTTTCTTTGTGTAATTTTAACACTACGGACCACGGATTGATATTTTCTCTGACTCTCCCTTTGCCTTTGTTTTGTGACAGAGTTTATAGCTTCCAGTTTTGAGATGGCTTATCGAATTGATGAGCGTGTGCATATTAAGTATCAGTGAAAGGCCTAATTAGCAGATTATCCATCTAAATATAGAACTAATCACGCCGACATCATCACGATGAGGTGCTTGCTTCTCTTTATCCTTTTGATGTGTGGATGCATCAGACACAGAACAACAGATCTAAAAAGCAAGTACAGATGTAGGATCTTAATTTGAGCCAGTTTCCTACAGCAGGAAAA
>NC_036855.1:66476191-66482550 GCF_002910315.2 Salvelinus sp. IW2-2015
CCTAATGTATCCTGTATATTAAAACCAATTGGATAGGACCCAATGTTACGTGTATTAAACATTGGTTAGGACCCAATGATCTGTTATATAACCATTGGTAGGACCAGACCCAATGTACTGTATATAAACCATTGGTAGAAGACCCAATGTAACTGTATATAAACCATTGGTAGGACCAATGTACTGTATATAACCATTGGTTAGACCCAAGCTACCTGCATATAAACCATTGGTAGGACCCCAATGTACTGTATATAACCATTGGTAGGACCAATGTACTGTATATAAACCATTGGTAGGACCAATGTACTTGTATGATAAACCAATGGTAGGAGACCCAATGACTGTATATAAACCATTGGTAGGTACCCAATTGTACTGTATATAAACCATTGGTAGGACCCAATGTACTGTATATAAACCATTGGTAGGAACCCAATGTACTGTTATTAAACCATTGGGTAGGACACCAATGTACTGTATATAAACCATTGGTAGGACCCAATGTACTGTATATAAACCATTGGTAGGACCCCAATGTACTGTAATAAACCATGGTAGACCACACATGTGTGTTACTGTATATAAACCATTGTAGGACCCAATGTACTGCATATAAACCATTGGTAGGACAGACCCAATGACTGCTATATAAACCATTGGTAGACCACGTACTGTATATAAACCATTGGTAGGACCCAATGTTACTGTATATAAACCATTGGTAGGACCCAATGTACTGTATATAAACCATTGGAGGACCCAATGTACTGTATATAAACCATTGGTAGGACAGACCCAATGTACTGTAATAAACCATTGGTAGGACCAATGTACTGTATATAACCATTGGTAGGACCAGACCCAATGTACCTGTATATAAAACATTGGTAGGACCAGAGCCCAATGTACTGTATATAAAACCATTGTTTAGCCTGCACCATGTAGGACCCAATGTACTGTATATTAAACCATTGGTAGGACCAGACCAATGTACTGTATATAAACCATTGGTAGGACCAATGTACTGTATATAAACCATTGGTAGGACACCCAATGTACTGTATTATAAACCATTGGTAGGACCCAATGTACTGTATATACCATTGGTAGACCCCAATGTTACTTATATAAACCAATTGGTAGGACCCAATGTCTGTATATAAACCATTGGTAGGACCAATGTACTGTATATAAACCATTGGTAGACAGACCCAATGTACTGTTATATAAACCATTGGTAGGACCAGACCCAATGTACTGTATATAAACCATATGGTAGACCAGACCAATGTACTGTATATAAACCATTGGTAGGACCAATATACTGTATATAAACCATTGGTAGAAGGACCAATGTACGTATATAAACCACTGGTAGGACCCAATGTACTGTATATAACCATTGTTGTAGGACCCAATGTACTGTATATAAACCATTTGGTAGGACCCAATGTACTGTATATAACCAATTGTAGACCCAATGTACTGTATATAAACCATTGCGTAGGACCAGACCCAAATGTACTGTATATAAACATTGTAGACCAGACCCAATGTACTGTATATTAAGACCATTGGTAGGACCAGACCCAATGTACTAGTATATATAGAACCATTGTACGACCAATGTACTGCTATATAAAAACCATTGGTAAGGACCCAATGCTACTGTATATAAACCATTGGTAGGACCCAAATGCTATACTGTATATAAACCATTGGTAGCGACCCAATGCTACTGTATATTTAAACCATTGGTAAGGACCAGACCCAATGTACTGTATTATAAAACCATGTGGTTAAATGGACCCAAATGTACTGTATGCTAAACCATTGGTAGGACCCAATGTACGTATATAAACCTATTGGTTAGCCGACCAGACCCAATGTACTGTATATGTATAAACCATTGGAAGGACCCAATGTACTATGTATATAAAACCATTGGTAAGGACCCAATGTACTGTTATTATATTTTCAAATTAAACGTTGTATTTGTACGTGCCGCCGAAAACAACAGGTAGACCTTACCACCTTACGGGCTCTAACCAACAGGTAGACTTACGGGCTCTAACCAACAGGTAACCTTACGGGCTTAACACAACAGGTTAGACCTTACGGGCTCTAACCAACAGGTAGACCTTTACGGGCTCTAACCAACAGGTAGACCTTACGGGCTCTAACCAACAGGTAACCTTACGGGCTCTAACCAACAGGTAGACCTTACGGGCTCTAAAACATATACCTACGGGCTCTAACCAACAGGTAGACCTTACGGGCTCTAACCAACAGGTAGACCTTACGGGCTCTAACCAACAGGTAGACCTTACGGGCTCTAACCAACAGGTAGACCTTACGGCTCTAACAACAGCTAGACCTTCGGGCTCTAACCAACAGGTTAGACCTTACAGGCTCTAACCAAGCAGCTATGACCTTACACTCTAACCAACAGAGTAGACCTTACGAGCCTCTAACCAACAGGTGAGCCTTACGGGCTCTAACATACAGGTAGACCTCTACAGGCTCTAACCAACAGGTAGACCTTACACCTTACAGGCTCTAACCAACAAGTAGACCTTACACCTTACAGGCTCTAACCAACAGGTCAAAACTAGGTATTTAGGTGAACAAAAGTTAACCAAAGAAATAAAAACCACAGTAAAAAGTTTTCTGCAGTTGTCCCTTGGCTCGTTGTCCCTCTCCTCCATGTTCCCCACTGCATGGGACTTCCATGTCCCACTCCTCACGACGTGACGGCTGGTTGCCCTCTCCTCCATGTCCTCACTGCATGGGACTTCCATGTCCCACTCTCATCGACGTGACGGCTGGTTGTCCTCTCCTCCATGTTCTCACTACATGGGACTTCCATGTCCCACTTCTCATCGACGTGACGGCTCGTTGTCCCTCTCCTCCATGTCCTCACTGCATGGGACTTCCATGTCCCACTTCTCATCGACGTGACGGCTCGTTGTCCTCTCCTCCATGTTCTCACTACATGGGACTTCCATGTCCCACTCCTCACGACGTGACGGCTGGTTGTCCCTCTCCTCCATGTCCTCACTACATGGGACTTCCATGTCCCACTCCTCATCGACGTGACGGCGGTTGTCCCTCTCCTCCATGTTCTCACTACATGGGACTTCCATTCCCACTCCTCATCGACGTGACGGCTGGTTGTCCCTCTCCTCCATGTCCTCACTACATGGGACTTCCATGTCCCACTCCTCATCGACGTGACGGGCGGTTGTCCCTCTCCTCCATGTCCTCACTACATGGGACTTCCATGTCCCACTTCTCATCGACGTGACGGCTCGTTGTCCCTCTCCTCCATGTCCTCACTACATGGACTTCCATGTCCCACTCTCTATCGAATGACGGCTGGTTGTCCCTCTCCTCCATGTTCTCACTACATGGGATACTCCACTTCCCTCATCGACGTGACGGCTGGTTGTCCCTCTCCTCCATGTCCTCACTACATGGGACTTCCATGTCCCACTCCTCATCGACGTGACGGCTGGTTGTTCCCTCTCCTCCATGTCCTCACTACATGGGACTTTCCATGTCCCACTTCTCATGCCGACGCTGTTTCCTTCGCTGCGTTGCATGATGTGTATCTGGTGTTTATAGACGTCCAACCACTGTTAACGCCACCGCATGGTTGTTGACAGCTGCGCTTCGTATTTGCGAACAGATCAATTGTATAATTTTCTCCATCTAGGCCACCAGGGTTCTCCATCACGGTATCTAGTAGTCTGGTTCTAGATTATGTCATCAGTGGTTTCCCCATCTAGGCCATCAGGGTTCTCACGGTACTAGTAGTCTGGTTCTAGATATGTCATCAGGGTAATTTCTCCATTTAGGCCATCAGGGTTCTCCATCACGGTATCTAGTAGTCTGGTTCTAGATATGTCATCAGGGTAATTTCTCCATCTAGGCCACCAGGGTTCTCCATCACGGTATCTAGTAGTCTGGTTCTAGATATGCCATCGGGTAATTTCTCCATCTAGGCCACCAGGGTTCTCCATCACGGTATCTAGTAGTCTGGTTCTAGATATGTCATCAGGTAATTCTTCCATCTAGGCCACCAGGGTTCTCCATCACTATTTAGTAGTCTATCTAGATATGCCATCAGGGTATTGAAGCGAGCAAATCCCTCTACCATTTGCAGTTGATAATGAGTGACAGACAGGGTGGAATGAGCTCGCCTGGCTGAGTGACAGTGTGGGTAGAATGAGCTCGTCTGGCTGAGGACTAGATGTGTGGGTAGAATGAGCTAGCCTGGCTGAGTGACAGTGTGGGTAGAATGAGCTAGCCTGGCTGAGTGACAGTCTGGGTGGAATGAGCTCGCCTGGCTGAGTGACGGTGTGGGTAGAATGAGCTCGCCTGGCTGAGTGACAGACAGGGTGGAATGAGCTCGCCTGGCTGAGTGACGGTGTGGGTAAATGAGCTCGCCTGGCTGAGTGACAGACAGGGTGGAATGAGCTCGCCTGGCTGAGTGACAGACAAGGTGGAATGAGCTCGCCTGGCTGAGTGACGGTGTGGGTAGAATGAGCTAGCCTGGCTGAGTGACAGACAGGTGGAATGAGCTCGCCTGGCTGAGTGACAGTGTGGGTAGAATGAGCTCGCCTGGCTGAGTGGCAGACAGGGTGGAATGAGCTCGCCTGGCTGAGTGACAGTGTGGGTAGAATGAGCTCGCCTGGCTGAGTGACAGTGTGGGTAGAATGAGCTCGCCTGGCTGAGTGACAGTCTGGGTAGAATGAGCTCGCCTGGCTGAGTGACAGTCTGGGTTAGAATGAATGAGCTCGCCTGGCTGAGTGACAGTGTGGGTGGAACTGTCGCCTGGCGACCAGAGCAGGAAGCAAAACTCTGTAGTCTGCCTCCAAATGAATTTACAAGACCAATACATTTTTGTAATATTTTTCATTAATATATTTGATTACCATCTGTTCTTCACTCATTTTAATGATAAAGTACCAACTTGACAACATGTCAGATTTTCAAGGTCTGAATCTCAGAGCCAAATTCAAGATACTTTAATAAGCAGCTTATCCGAACACTGTTTACTGCAAACAGGAAGCATGTTTTGGAATGTTTTTAATTCTGTACAGGCTTCCTTCTCTTCTCTCTGTCATTTAGGTTCGTATTGTGGAGTAACTACAATGTTGTTGATCCATCCTCAGTGTTCTCCCATCACAGCCATTAAACTCTGTAAAATGTTTTAAAGTCACCATTGGCCTCATGGTGAAATCCCTGAGCGGTTTCCTTCCTCTCCGGCAACTGAGTTAGGAATGACGCCTGTATCTTTGTAGTGACTGGGTGTCATGGTGAAATCCCTGAGCGGTTTCCTCAGACCATAACAAAAGGGTTGAATACTTATCGGCTCAAGATATTTCAGCTTTTCCCAGTATGATGATGATGAAGACCTGTTAGTGACATTTTTAACCCCAAAAATATATAATTAAATAAAATTATTTTTGGTTAGGGATTGTTTTTAACTTTCAACAATCCCAATGTTGTTTAAACATTTATACCTCTAATGCACACGTTGTTTACGTACACACCACATTTACCCATGAGCAGAGAGATTAACTGACCTGTTAGGGGAGAGGTCAAAGTGTTACCTGTGAGGGGGAGGGGAGAAGTCAAAGTGTTACCTGTAAGGGGGCGGGGAGAAGTCAAAGTGTTACCTGTAAGGGGGCGGGGAGAAGTCAAAGTGTTACCTGTAAGGGGGCGGGGAAAGGTCAAAGTGTTACCTGTAAGGGGGAGGGGAAAGGTCAAAGTGTTACCTGTAAGGGGGCGGGGAGAGGTCAAAGTGTTACCTGTGAGGGGTAGGGGAAAGGTCAAAGTGTTACCTGTGAGGGGACGGGGAAAGGTCAAAGTGTTACCTGTGAGGGGGAGGGGTGTGCAAGGTCAAACTGTTCTGCACGGCGACTAGCTTCAGCCAGAGCTGCTCTGTGTGCTGGATCCCACATTTTCTCCTTCCGCTCTGTGTTGACAGAGGGATGTCTGTTGGTTGACAGAGGGATGTCTGTGTTGACAGAGGGATGGTTTGTGTTGACAGAGGGATGTCTGTGTTGACAGAGGGATGTCTGTGTTGACAGAGGGATGTCTGTGTTGACAGAGGGGATGTCTGTGTTGACAGAGGGATGTCTGTGTTGACAGAGGGATGTCTGTGTTGATGTGTTGACAGAGGGATGTCTGTGTTGATGTGTTGACAGAGGGATGTCTGTGTTGATGTGTTGACAGAAGTTGTCTGTGTTGATGTGTTGACAGAGGGTTGTCTGTGTTGACAGAGGGATGTCTGTGTTGATGTGTTGACAGAGGGATGTCTGTGTTGATGTGTTGACCAACAGAAA
>NC_036855.1:66482575-66492254 GCF_002910315.2 Salvelinus sp. IW2-2015
GTCTGTTCTGCCCTGGCTAGCTTTTCTGATCTGCCCTGGTCTGGTCTGCCCTGTCTAGTTCTGTCTGCCCTAGTCTAGCTTCTGTCTGCCCTGTCTCAGCTTCTGTCTGCCCTGTCTGTCTTGCCCTGTCTAGCTTCTGTTCTGCCCTGTGTCTGCCCTTGTCTGTTCTGTGCGGGCTGTCTGTCTGTCAGAGCTTCCTAGCTACACCAACTCAGCCCTCTGCTAAAGAACCAAAGGTTTTCTTCTCTGACTCGGACATGTCTATGTGTAGGTCTAACCCAGTTGGTTACATACTGACATCCTCTATGTGGAGGTCTATTTAACCAGTTCTCTATGTGTAGGTCTTATCCAGTCCTCTATGTGTAGGGTACTATAACCAGTGGGGTACCATACTGACATCTCTATGTGCTACGGTCTATACCAGTTGTTACATACTGACATTCTCTAGTGTAGCTATCCAGTTGATTACGTACTGACCCATCTCTATGGTGTAGGTCTATACCAGTCTCGATGGCTAGGTCTATACCAGTTTGGTTACATACTGACATCTCTATGTGTGTAGTCTATACCAGGCTCTATGTGTAGTCTATACCCATCTCTAGTGTAGGTCTATACCAGTTGGTGGTTACATACTGACATCTCTATGTGTAGGTCTATACCAGTTGTTACATACTGGACACTCTAATGTGTAGGTCTAATACAGTTGGGTACATACTGACATCTCTATGTGTAAGGTCTTTAACCAGTTTGTTACATACTGACATCTCTAATGTGTAGGTCTATACCCAGTTGGTTACATACTGAACATCTTCTTATTGTAGGTCGTATACCAGTTGGTTACATACTGACATCTTCTAGTGATAGGTCTTAACCAGTTGGTATATACATACTGACATTCTCTATGTGTTAGTCGTATACCAGTTGGGTTACACACTGACATCTCTATGTGAGTCTATACCAGTTGGTTACCACACTTAACATCTCTATGTGTACGTCTATACCAATTGTTACATACTTGACTATCTCTATGTGTAGGTCTATACCAGTTGCGTTACGTACTGACAGTCTCTATGTGTAGGTCTATACCAGTTGGGTACATACTGACATCTCTATGTATAGGTCTATTACAGTTGGTTTACCATTACTGACATCTCTATGTTGCTAGGTCGTACCAGTCTCATGTTGTAGGTCTATACCAAGTTGGGTACATATGACATCTCGATGTGGAGGTCTATACCAGTTGGTTACACACTGACATCTCTATGTGTAGGTCTATACCAGTTGATTACGTTACTACATCTCTATTGTAGGCTATCACCAGTCACTATGTAGTAGGTCCTTAGTTGGTTACATACTGACATCTCTATGTGTAGGTCTAGACCAGTTGGTTACACCACTTTGACATCTCTATGTGCTTGAGGTCTTATTACCCAGTCTTCTATGGTGTAGGTCTATACCAGTTGGTTTACATACTGACATCTCTATGTGTAGGTCATATACCAGGTGGTTACATACTGACATCTCTATGTGATAGGTCTATACCAGTGGTTACATTACTGACATCTCGATGTGTAGGTCATATACCAAGTTGGTTACATACTGACATCTCTATGTGTAGGTCTATAACAGTTGGTACATACCTGACCTCATCTATTGTGTAGGTCGTATACCATCTTTACATACTGACATCTCTAGTGGTAGTCCTATACAAACAGTTGGTTACACACTGACCCATTCTATGGTAGGTCATATACCAGTTGTTACACACTGACATCTCTTATGTGTAGCGTCATAACCAGTTGGTTACATTACTGACATCTCTATGTGTATTCTATACCAGTTGGTACGTACTGACATCCTCTATGTGTAGGTCATATACCAGTTGGGGGTACATACTGACATTCTGCTATGTGTAGGTCTATACCAGTTGGTATACATACTGACATCTCGTATGTGTAGGTCCTATACCAGTCTCTATGTGTAGGTCTTACCAGTTGGGTACATACTGACATCTCTATGTGTAGGTCTATACCATTGGTACATACTGACATCTCTATGTGTAGGTCATATACCAGTTGGTTACACACTTGACATCTCTATGTGTAGCGTCTTACCAGTTGGTTACGCACTGAATCTCTATAGTGTAGGTCTATACCAGTCTCTATGTGTAGGTCTATACCAGTGGTTACATACTGACACTCTCTATGTGTAGGTCTATACCAGTTGTTACATTACTGACATCTCTATGTGTAGGTCTAATACCCAGTCTCGATGTGTACGGTCTAGACCAGTTGGTTACATTACTGACCATCTCTATGTGTAGTCTATACCAGTTGGTTCATACTGACATCTCTATGCTGTACGGTCATATACCAGTTTGCGTTACACACTGACATCTCTATGTGTAGGTCCTATACCAGTTGGTTACATTTACTGACATCTCTATGTGTTAGTCTATACAGTGGTTACGTACTGACATCTCTATGTGTAGGTCTATACAGTCTCTATGTGTAGGGTCTATACCAGTTGGTTACGCACTGACATCTCAATGTGCTAGCGTCTATACCAGTTGGTTACATTTCACTGACTCTCTATGTGTAGTCTAGACCAGTGTACATACTTGACATCTACTATGTGAGGTCTATACCAGTCTCTATGTTAGGTCTATACCAGTTGGTTACGTACTCGACACTCTATGTGTAGGTCTATACCAGTCTCTATTGTGTAGTCTATACCAGTTGGTTACGCACCTGACATCTCTATGTGTTAGGTCATATACCAGTTGGTTACATACGGCACATCTTCAATGTGTAGGTCTATACCAGTTGGTTACATACTGGACATCTCTATGTGAGGTCTATACCAGTGGGTACATTTCACTGACATCTCTAGTGTAGGTCTATACCAGTTGGTTACAATATACATCTCTATGTGTAGGTCTATACCAGTTGGTTACATACTGACATTCTATGTGTAGGTAAACTATTACCAGTTGTTACATACTGGACATCTCTATGTGTAGGTCTATACCAGTTGGGTAACATACTGACATCTCTATGTGTAGGTCGTATACCAGGCTCTATGTGTAGGTCTATACCAGTTGGCTTACACACTGACATCTCTATGTGTAGGTCTATACCAGTCTCTATGTGTAGGTTCTATACCAGTTGGGTTACATACTGACATCTTCTATGTGTAGGTCTATACCAGGTCTCTATTGTGAGGTCATATAACCAGTTGGTACATACTGACATCTCATATGTGTAGGTCTATGAACAGTCCTCTATGTGTAGCGTCTATACCAGTTGGTTACCACACTGACATCTCTATCCTGTAGGTCTATACCAGTGGTTACATGACTGACATCTCTATGTGTAGGTCTATACCAGTTGGTTACATACTTGACATCTCTATGTTGTAGGTCATATACCAGTTGGTTACATTACTGACATCTCAATGTGTTAGGTCTATACCAGTTGGTTACATACTGACATCTCTATGTGCTAGGTCTTTACCAGTGCACTATGTGTAGGTCTATACCATTGGTAACATTACTGACATCTCTATTGTAGGGTCTTAACCAGTTGGTTACTAACTGACATCTCCTATGTGTAGGTCTTATACCAGTTCGGTTACGGTTAACTGACATCTCTATGTGTAGGTCTATACCAGTTGTTACGTACTGACATCTCTATGTGTAGGTCTATAACAGTTGGTTACTTTACTGACATCTCTATGTGTAGGTCTATACCAGTCACTATGTGTAGTCCTCTTATAACCAGTTGGTTACTACTGACATCTCTAGTGTAGGGCTATACCAGTTGGTTACGTACGGACATCTCTATGTGTAGGTCTATACCAGTTGCGGTTACGTACTGACATCTCAAATGTGTAGGTCTATACCAGTCACTATGTGTAGGTCTATACCAGTTGGTTACGTCTTGACATCTCATAATGTGTAGTCTATACCAGTTGGTTACGTACTGACATCTCTATGTGTAGGTCAGTCTATACCAGTGGTGGTTACGTACTACATCTCTATGTGTTTAGGTCTATTACCAGTCTCTATGTGTAGTCTACTACCAGTTGGTTACATACTGACATCTTTATGTGTAGTCTATAACCAGTTGGACATACTGACATCTATGTGTAGTCTACTCAGTTGGTTACATTACTGACATCTCTATTTGTAGGTCTATACCAGTTCTCCTATTGTTAGGTCTATACCAGTTGGTTACGTTACTGCACATCTCTATGTGTAGGTCTATACCAGTGCGTTACGTACCTGACATCTCTATGTGTAGGTTCTATACCAGTTGGGTACAGTGGTACTGACATCTCTATGTGTTAGGCTATACCCATTGTTACATACTGACATCTCTATGTGTAGGTCACTATACCAGTCTCTATGTGTCAGGTCTATACAGTTGGGTACATACTGACATCTCTATGTGTAGGTCTATCCAGTTGGTTACATACTTGACATCTCTATGTGTAGGTCTATACCAGTTTGGTTACATACTGACATCTCTACTGTGTAGGTCTTTATACCAGTTGGTTACTACTGACATTCTTCCTATGTGTAGGTCATATCACCAGTTCCCGTTACATACTGTACATCTCTATGTCGTAGTCTATACCAGTTGGTACTACTGACATTCTCTTGTGTAGTGTCTATACCAGTTCTCTATGTGTAGGTCCTACCATCCAGTTTGGTTACAGTACTTGACATCTCTATGTGGTAAGGTACATATACCAGCTTGCGTAACTCACTGACATCTCTATGTGTAGGTCACTATACCAGTTGTCTACAACTGACATCTCTCATGTGTAGTGCTATACCCAGTTGGGTACGATTACTGACATCTCTATGTGCCTAGGACCTCTATACCAGTGGTATGACATACTGACATCCTCTATTGTAGGTCTATATCAGTTGGTTACCTACTTGACATCATGTAGCTTACCTCTCATGTGTAGGTCCTATACCAAGTCTCCTAGGTAGTTGTACGGTTCTATACAGTTGTGCTTACCAGGTGACTACATTCTATGTGTAAGGTCTATACCATGGTATACATCTCTATGTGTAGGTCTATACCAGTCTCTATTGTTCTATACATTGTTCCGATCATTCTCTATGTGGATAGGTCCATACAGTCTCTATGTGTGGTCATACTACCATCTCTATGTGTTAGGTGCTATACACAGTCTCTATGTGTAGGTCATACCAGTCACTATTGTGTAGGTCTAGTACCAGTTGGTTACGTACTGACATTTCTATGTGTAGGTCTATACCAGTTGCGGTTACGTACTGTTAGACATCTCTATGTGTAGGTCTATACCAGTCGGTTACGTACTGACATCTCCAAGTGTAGGTCTATACCAGTCACTATTGTGCTAGGTCTTACCAGTTGGTAACGTTACTGACATCTCTAGTGCTAGGTCTATACCAGTTGGTTACGTACTGACATCTCTGATGTGTGAGGTCTATACCAGTTGTTACGTACTGACATCTCTAATGTGTAGGTCTATACCAGTCTCTATGTGTAGCGTCTATACCAGTTGGTTACATACTGACATCTTTATGTGTAGTCTATACCAGTTGGTTACATGGTACTGACACTCTATGTGTAGCGTCATATACAGTTGGTGACATACTGACATCTCTATGTGTAGGCTTATACCAGTCTCTATGTGTAGGTCTATACCAGTTGGTTACGTACTGACAATTCGCTATGTGTGCGTCTAATACCAGTTGCGTTACGTACTGAACATCTCTATGTTAGGTCCATACCAGTTGGGTACAATACTTGACATCTTATGTGTAGGCTATACCAGTGGTTACATAACTGGACATCTCTATGTGTAGGTTCTATACCAGTCTCTATGTTGTAGGCATACCAGTTGAGGTACATACTGACATTCTTCTATGTGGGTAGGTCATATACCAGTGGTTACATACTGACATCTCTATGGGTAGGTCTATACCAGTTGGTTACATACTGACATCTCTATGGTAGGTCTATACAGTTGGTTACACACTGACATCTCTATGTGTAGGTCTATACAGTTGGTTACACACTGACATCTCTATGTTACGGTCCTCATACCAGTTGCGTTACGTACTGACAGCTCTATGTGTAGGTCTATACCAGTCTCATGTGTCAGGTCTATACCAGTTGGTTACGTACTGACAGGGTCTCTATGTGTAGGTCTATACCAGTTGGTTAACATTACTGACATCTCTATGTGTAGGTCTTATACCAGTTGCGTTACATACTGACATCTCTATGTGTAGTGTCATACCAGTTGGAGGTACATACTGACATCTCTATGTGTATGTCTATACCAGTTGGTTACATACTGACATCTCGATGTGTAGGTCTATACCAGTTGGTTTACCATAACTGACATCTCTAGTGTAGGTCATACCAGTCTCTATGTGTGAGGTCTATACCAGTTGGTTACATACTGACATCTCTATGTGTTAGGTCATATACCAGTGTTACATACTGACACATTCTCTATGTGTAGTCTATACCAGTCTCTAATGTGTAGGATCTATACCAGTTGGTTACGTACTGGACATCTCTATGTGTAGGTCTGATACCAGTTAGGTTACAATACTGGACATCTCTATGTGTAGGTCTTACCAGCTCTATGTGTAGGTTCATATACCAGTTGGTTACGCACTGACATTTCTCAATGTGAGTCTATACCAGTTGTTACATACTGACATCTCTATGGTGTAGGCTACTATACCAGTTGGGTTACATACTGACATCTCATATGTGTAGGTCTATACCAGGTCTCTATGTGTACGGTCTATACCAGTTGGTTACGTAACTGACATCTCTATGTGTAGGTCTATACCAGTTCTCTATGTGTAGTCTATACCAGTTGGTTTACGCACTGACCTCGTCTATGGTAGGTCTATACCAAGTTGGTTACATACTGACATCCTCAAATGTGTAGGTCTATACCAGTTGGGTTACATTACTGACATTCTTCTAATGTGTTAGGTCTATACCAGTTGGGTACATTACTTGACATCTCTATGTTGTAGTCTATACCAGTTGCGTTTACATACTGACATCTCTATGTGTTAGGTCTTTATACCAGTTGGTACATACTGACATCTCTATGTGTTAGGTCAATTACCAGTTGGTTAACATTACTGACATCTCTATGTTGTAGGGTCTATACCAGTTGGGTACATAATGCATCTCATGTGTAGGTCTATTACCAGTCTCTATGTGTAGGTCGTATAAACCAGTTAGGTTACACACTGACATCTCTATGTGTAGGGTCATACCCAGTCTCTATGTGATAGGTCATATTACATTGGGTTAACATTACGACATCTCTGATGTGTAGGTCTATACCAAGTCTCTATGTGTTGGTCTATACCCAGTTGGGTACATTACTGACATCTCTATGTGTAGTCTAATACCATCTCTATGTGTAGGTCTATACCAGTTGGTTACACACTGACATCTCTGATGTAGTTAGGTCTATACCAGTTGGGTACAGACTGACATCTCTATGTGTAGGTCTATACCAAGTTGGTACATACTGACATCTCTATGTGTAGGTCATATACAGTTGGTTACATACTGGACATTCTCAATGTATAGGGGTCTATACCAGTTGGTTAACATTACTGACATCGGCTATGTGTAGGTCGTATACCAGTCACTATGTGTTAGAGTCTATTTACCAGGTTGGTTACATTACTGACATCTCATTGTGTTGGTCTATACCAGTTGGTTACGTACTGACATCTCTATGTGTAGGTCCTAATACCAGTTGGGTACGTACTGACAATCCTCTATGTGTAGTCTATACCAGTTGGTTACGTACTGACATCTCTATGTGTAGGTCTATACCAGTTGGTTACGTACTGACATCACTCTAATGTAGATAGAGTCTATCCAGTCACACTATGTGTAGGTCTAACAGTTGTTACGTACTGACATCCTCTAATGTGTAGGTCTATACCAGTTGGTTACGTACTGAACATCTCATGATGTAGGTCTATACCAGTTGGTTACGTAACTGACATCTCCAATGTGTTAGGTCTATTACCAGTCAACTATGTGTTAGGTCTATACCAGTTGGTTACCGTACTGACATCTCTATGTGTAGGTCCTAATACCAGTTGGCTGACGTACTGACATCTCTATGTGTAGGTAACTATACAGTTGGTTACGTACTGAACATCTCTATGTGTAGGTCTATACCAGGTCATCTATGCTGTAGGTCTATACCAGGTTGGTTACATACTGACCATCTTTTATGTTGTAGGGTTCTATTACCAGTTGGTTACATACTTGAACATTCTCTATGGTGGTAAGGTCTATTTACCAGTTGGTTACCATTACTGGACAATCTCTAATGGTAGGTCATATACCAAGTCTCTAATTGTGGTAGGTCTATACCAGTTTCGCGTTACGTACTGACATCTCTATGTGATAGTCCATATTACCAGTTGGTTACGTTACGACATCTCTATGTGTAGTTCTATATCTCTTCTTCCAGGGCAGACAGACAGACAGAAAGTAGCTAGACGGGACAGACAGGAAGTAGCTAGACAGGACAGACAGTACAGAAAGTAGCTAAACAAGACAGAAAGTAGCTAGACAGGGCACAGACAGACAGACAGACAGAAAGTAGCTAGACAGGGCAGACAGACAGAAGCTGGACAGGGAAGACAGGACAGGGCCTCTACAGTTGGGTGAAGGCTGTCAACAGATGTTCGATCCTGTTTCCAYCAGCGTGCCTCCGTTCTAAGTTCAACTCACCCAGTTCCACCACACTAGTCACAGCAACTCACTAGCTAGTCATTGAAACATTTCAAATAAAACATGTCAGTAACAATAACAATCAATTTTTGTCTGAGGCTATGGGGGGAAATATTAGCACTATAGTTCGGCCAAATCAATGGGCTGTCAGTATTTTATTGTGTAGCTAACTAGGACATTCTGTTCTGATGGTTTGCTATATGATCTTAGCTTGTTAAGTTAGCCATCTACGCTAAACTAAGCTAGCTTACCGACAGACCCGGGGACTGTCATGTTAAAAAAAAAGGCGTCAGCCGCTTGCTTGCTAAAATCCTTGTAGGTTAGTTTAACAGTAGTTTCTAACAAGTTTTACTAGCTAGATTGGAGCGACAGGGTAGTGCCGGTAAAAATTTCGCTAGCTAGTCGTTACTGTACAATTCTAATGAATGAGGCCTAGTAGTGTGTAATAGCACCGGGGTAAATTTACCTGCATCCCCGGGGCCCCTGGGTCCACGCCAGTGTCGAGGATAGCGATGAGAACACCCCGTCCATCGTACTCCGGGAACCTAGTGAGAAAAGACGCTGCGCCGGTCTCTTTTTTAGGGAGCAACCCGTGGAAGGGGAACGGTTCTTCGATAGAATGAGCAGCCATGATCGGACAGAGTAACAATGAAAACAATAACAGAGAAATAGGGGAAGACCGATACCAAAGACAGTATAGTTTGGGGAAAACGTGCGGCCACAGTGAAGAGAGACCGGGAAGGACTTTTTAAAGGGACAGTACACTATTTAGAACAATCAAATGCGTCAAGGAGTCATACTCAAAAGGTGTCTAATGACACTTAAATTAAGTCAATAGCAACGAAAGAAGTCATTATGTAGCTATTTAATACACT
>NC_036855.1:66494686-66500571 GCF_002910315.2 Salvelinus sp. IW2-2015
GCAGGTGTATTAGGAGGACCATGTTGTCCTCCCTGACCTGCTACAGTGTATTTTAGGAGACATGTTGTTCCCCCTGACCTGTACAGTGTATTTAGGGACTATGTTGTTCTCCCTGACCTGTACGTGTATTTTAGGAGACCATGTTGTTCTCCCTGACCTGCTACAGTGTATTTTAGGAGCATGTTTGTCCTCCCTGACCTGCTACAGTGTATTTTAGGAGACCATGTTGTTCCCCCTGACCTGCTACAGTGTATTTTAGGGCCTGTTGTGCTCCCTGACCTTGCTACAGTGTATTTTAGGAGACCATGTTGTTCTCCCTGACCTGCTACAGTGTATTTTTAGGAGCATGTTTGTTCTCCCTGACCTGCTACAGTGTATTTTAGGAGCATGTTGTTCTCCCTGACCTGCTACAGTGTATTTTAGGAGACCATGTTGTTCCCCCTGACCTGCTACAGTGTATTTAGGACATGTTGTTCTCCCTGACCTGCTACAGTGTTATTTTAGGAGACCATGTTGTCCCCCTGACCTGCTACAGTGTATTTTAGGAGCATGTTGTCTCCCTGACCTGCTACAGTGTATTTAGGAGCATGTTGTTCTCCTGACCTGCTACAGTGTTTTTAGGAGCATTGTGTCCCCTGACCTGCTACAGTGGTATATTTAGAGACATGTTGTTCTCCCTGACTGCTTACAGTGTATTTAGGAGACCATGTTGTTCTCCCTGACCTGCTACAGTGTATTTTAGGAGACCATGTTGTCCTCCTGACCGCTACGTGTATTTTAGGAGACCATGTTGTTGCCTCCTGACCTGCTACAGTGTATTTTAGGAGAACCATGTTGTCCCCCTGACCTGCTACAGTGTATTTTAGGAGACCATGTTGTTCCCTGACCTGCTACAGTGTATTTTAGGAGACCATGTTGTCCTCCCTGACCTGCTACAGTGTATTTTAGGAGACCATGTTGTCCTCCTGACCTGCTACAGTGTATTTTTAGGAGACCATGTTGTTCTCCCTGACCTGCTACAGTGTATTTTAGGAGACCATGTTGTTCCTTCCTGACCTGCTACAGTGTATTTTAGGAGCATGTTGTTCCCCTGCCTGCTACAGTGTATTTTAGGAGAATGTTTTCTCCTGACCTGCTACAGTGTATTTTAGGAGCATGTTTTCTCCCTGACCTGCTACAGTATATTTTAGGAGACGCATGTTGTTCCCCTTGACCTGCTACAGTGTATTTTAGGAGACCACTGTTTGTCCTCCCTGACCTGCTACAGTGTATTTTAGGAGCATGTTGTTCTCCCTGACCTGCTACAGTGATTTTAGGAGCATGTTTGCCTCCCTGACTGCTACAGTGTATTTTAGGAGCATGTTGTCCTCCCTGACCTGCTACAGTGTTTTTAGGAGACCAGTTGTCCTCCCTGACCTGCTACAGTGTATTTTAGGAGACCATGTTGTTCTCCCTGACCTGCTACAGTGTATTTTAGGAGACTATTGTTGTCCTCCCTGACCTGCTACAGTGTATTTTAGGAGACCATGTTGTTCTCTTACTGCTACAGTGTATTTTACGAGGACCGGGGTTTGTTCTCCCTGACCTGCTACAGTGTAATTTTAGGAGACCATGTTGTTCTCCCTGGCCTGCTACAGTGTATTTTAGGAGACCAGTGTGTTCTCCTGACCTGCCTACAGTGTATTTTAGGAGACCATGTTGTCCTCCCTGACTGCTACAGTGTATTTTAGGAGCATGTTGTTCTCCCTGACCTGCTACAGTGTATTTTAGGAGCATGTGTTCCCCTGACCTGTACGTGTATTTTGGGACATGTTGTTCTTCCCTGACCTGCTACAGTGTATTTTAGGAGACCATGTTGTCCTCCCTGACCTGCTACAGTGTATTTTAGGAGGCATTGTGTTCTCCCTGACCTGCTACAGTGTATTTTAGGAGCATGTTGTTCTCCCTGACCTGCTACAGTGTATTTTAGGAGCGATGTTGTTTCTCCCTGACCTGCTACAGTTATTTTAGGAGACCATTGTGTTCCCCTGACCTGCTACAGTGTATTTTAGGAGACCATGTTGTGCCTCCCTGACCTGCTACAGTGTATTTTAGGAGCACTGTTGTTCTCCCTGACTGCTACAGTGATTTTAGGAGCATGTTGTCCTGACCTGCTACAGTGTATTTTACGGACGCTGTTGTCCTCCCTACCTGCTACAGTGTAATTTTAGGAGACCATGTTGTCCTCCCTGACCTGCTACAGTGTATTTTAGGAGACCATGTTGTCTCCCTTGACCTGCTACAGTGGTATTATTAGGAGACCATGTTGTCCTCCCTGACCTGCTACAGTGTATTTTAGGAGCCTGTTGTTCTCCCTGACCTGCTACAGTGTATTTTAGAGACCGTGTTGTTCTCTCTGGCACCTGCTTACAGTGTATTTTGGGACCATGTTGTCTCCCTGACCTGGCCTACGTGGTATTTTAGGAGACCATGTTGTTCTCCCTGACCTGCTACAGTGTATTTTAGGAGCATGTTGTCCTCCCTGACCTGCTACAGTGTATTTTAGGAGCATGTTGTTCTCCCTGACCTGCTACAGTGTATTTTAGGAGACCATGTTGTTCTCCCTGACCTGCTACAGTGTATTTTAGGAGACCATGTTGTTCTCCCTGACCTGCTACAGTGTATTTTTGGAGACCGTGTTGTTCAGGAGACAGTTTGTTTTGGTGTGCCTGGACTAGGCTTGGGCGGAATACCGTAAATACCGTATACTGGGATATTTGGAAATTGCCACGAGATGTTTTTTCAATACCACTGAAATACCATTTATTTTAAGATTTTTAATACATTTTTATATTTGTAGCTACTTTTTTCAGTAAATACCTGCAGTCAACTTGTGCAATAATTTAGGAGGTAAAGAAGATAGCGTTCTTACATTTACATTACATTTAAGTCATTTAGCAGACGCTCTTATCCAGAGCGACTTACAAATTGGAAAGTTCATACATATTCATCCTGGTCCCCCCGTGGGGAATGAACCCACAACCCTGGCGTTGCAAGCGCCATGCTCTACCAACTGAGCCACACGGGACCGTTTCACCTGTCACAATTTTTCATTATGAAGCATACTGCTAGTCAGTCCCCAGTCACGTGGTGTTTGTTTACAAGCAGACAACGATGAGAGACAGGAAGGAGCCTTGTGAGTCACTGTGGTGCAGCATGGGGGATCTAGTTACAGTGTGGAATTCATAACTAAATGTTTACCAGCTAGATATCTTTTAATTATTAAGTAAACTGTTTAAAATGCTCTGCTGTTGTGCATTTGTTTTTTCTAATTTAGTAGCTAGTTAGCTATCTAGCTAAGTGGTTAGCATCTTCCAAAATCAAGCGTCGCTTGGTAACAGCAGAGAATCACTTCCTGGATCAAGAACCTTGCTGTCTAATATTTGTTTTGTGCGTGTAGTAAACGGGGATTAGCATTTTTCAGTTACTTGTATATAACGTTATGAGCTAGGGTGCCTGTCCTGCAAATAGTTTAGGTCAGAGACTGTATAAAGTGTTTGCAAAACGTTAGCATGTAGTTAGCGTTCTCTATGGGATTTGCTAACCTTGGGATTACATACGGCTCAGTGGGGTTTGAAAACAGCGCCCCTTGTGTTCAGTGCCAGCATTACCAAATATCCCAGTATGACACAAGGTCGGTATGAAGGTATGACAGCCTAGTGTGGTCTGTGGATCAGTAAGCCAGTTAGAATCAGGCCGTGTCTCCTAACTAAATAACTAAATAACTAAATAACCAACACACGGTTTGTTTTCCACAGACATGCTCCAGGGGTTTAGAGAGAGACTGGAGGGAWGGGGGATAGGAGGAGGGGTGGGGTGTTTTGGAGGGGGGTAGCGGTTTGTGAGGAGGGGGGATAGGAGGAGGGGTGGTGTGTTTGTGAGGGGGGTGTTGTTGGCTGGGCAGTGTGTCACAGAGGTGTTTAGAGGAAGTAGGTTAATGTCCTAGAGAGTCTGACACCTCTCCTCCTTATACCCTTGCCCCATGTGGGTTGTTTTTCTCGTCATGGCACAAACAAACAAACAAACAAACAAATTCAACAACAACAAAAACAACAAAAACAAGAACAGCTTGAATTCCATTCACCGTCTATTGCAATATAATATGAGCCTGTAGTGTGTGTGTTTATTTATTAATGATTCCACATTCACAAGTCGTTACAGTACACATAAGTATGTATCCCAAATGACATACTGTTCCCTAAATAGTGGACTATTTTCTAGGGAATAGAATGCCATTTGGGATACAACACATACACTACATGAAAACAGGGTCTTATAAGGTCTAGTACTACCTGGTTGTACATTTATTTAGTGATGTACAGGATACTGGTCCTGTATCTGGTCCTGGTCCAGGATACAGGATATTTATTTAGTGATGTACAGGTCATCATATACTATATGTACAAACCTTTCAGAAAGCATTCATACCCTTTGACTTATTCCACATTTTGTTATGTTAAAGATTGAATTTAAATAGATTTAAATGGATTTTTTGTTGTTGTTGTCGTCACACATTACACCACATAATGTGAAAATGGAATTAGTTTTTCAATATTTGTACTAATTAATAAAACAATGAAAAGCTGAAATGTCTTGAGTCAAGAAGTATTCAACCGCCTTTGTTATGGCAAGTCTAAATAAGTTCAGGAGTAAATATGTGCTTAAAAAGTCACATAATAAGTTGCATGGACTGGACTCTATTCAATAATGGTGTTTAACATGATTCTTAAATGACTACCTCATCTCTGTACCCCACACATAGAATTATCTGGAAGGTCCCTCAGTCGAGCAGTGAATTTCAAACACAGATTCAACCACAAAGACCAGGGAGGTTTTTCAATGCTTCACAAAGAAGGGCAAGTATTGGTAGAGGGGTAAAAAAAACAAAAACAAACAATTTAATATCCCTCTGAGCATGGTGAAGTACTTAATTAGACTTTGGATGGTGTATCAATACACCCAGGCACTACAAAGATACAGGCTTCCTTTCTAACTCAGTTGCCGGAGAGGAAGGAAACCGCTCAGGGATTTCGACATGAGGTCAATGGTGACTTTTAAACAGTTACAGAGTTTAATGTCTGTGATAGGAGAAAACTGAGGATGGATCAACACATTGTAGTTACTCCACAATACTAACCTAATTAACAGAGTGAAAAGAAGGAAGCCTGTACAGAATTCAAATATTCCAAAACATGCATCCTGTTTGCAACAAGGCACTAAAGTAATACTGCAAAAAAGCATTATGTTTGGTGTCAAATCCAATACAACACATTACTGAGTACTACTCTACATATTTTCAAGCATAGTGGTGGCTGCATCATGTTATGGGTATGCTTGTAATCATTAAGGAATGAGGAGTTTTTCAGGATAAAACGGAATGGAGCAAAGCAAAATCGTAGAGGAAACTCAGGTTTAGTCTCCTGTCCACCAGACACTGGGAGATACATCTAGTCTCCTGTCCACCAGACACTGGGAGATACATCTAGTCTCCTGTCCACCAGACACTTGGAGATACATCTAGTCTCCTGTCCACCAGACACTGGGAGATACATCTTTCAGCAGGATAATAACTCCAAATACAAGGCCAAATTCTATACTGGAGTTGCTTACCAAGAAGATAGTGAATGTTCCTGAGTGGCTGTTTTACAGTTTTGACTAAAATCTACTTGAAACTCTATCGCAAGGCCTGAAAATGGTTGACTAGCAATGATCAACAACCAATTTGACGGAGCTTGAAGAATTTTGAAAATAATAAGCACTTAGAGATTTACCCCGAAAAAACCCAACATCGCTTTATCATTATGGGGTATTGTGTATAGATAGCTGTACTATATATACATGACAAA